>NC_133620.1:278392862-278505362 GCF_048593235.1 Sminthopsis crassicaudata | reverse complement strand
CAGACACTTCTACACTGGGAGCAATTTTTCCTAACATCAATCCCAAATAGTCTTCTTGGCAATTTCTATCCTCTTCCTTTAATTCTGTCCTCTGGAGACAAACTGAATAAATTTAATCCCTCAGATGCCATTCTTTCATATATTTGAAGGCATTTTATGCTTCCCCTGAGTTTTCTTATCCAGATTAAACAACCCCAGTTTCTTCAACTGATCCTCTACTTATTAGGGACTCAAAGCCCTGATTCACCTCCTATTTGTCTTTTTAGCAATGTTATTACTAAAATGTGACATACAGAGATATATACAATAATCCAGATGTGGTCTGATGAAGGCAGAGTATTTTTTCACTGTCACATCACATGGCTGATTCCTTTTGAGTTTGCAGTCCACTTGGACCTCCAGATCTTTACTCAAATATTTGAGGGCTTAACTCAGTCCAGGGCATTTTAGCTAGAAGACAGTTCTGGGTGGCCCTGTACCACTTGGTCTATGATGGATAGTAAGTTTCCTATGTACTTTTGATTATATGACTCTTTTCCTTGGTGAGTGTACCTTAGAACAGTGCTTCTTAAACTTTTTCTATATGTATTGTATTCACTCAAGAAATTTTATATGATTTCTATATGTATACAAATCAAACATTTGTTGGTAATCATAATTTCATGGCTTCCACAGTCAGTTGCAAGACCCTATAATGGAGTTGTGAATCATCATGAGTTAAGAAGCTGGGCCTTAAAATATGTATCCTAATGGTCTGTAGTGTGGGGAGGCAGCAGTAAGATGGAAAGGAAGCAGTGGGTGTCAAGATATGATGGGAACAGCAGAAGAAGGAAGAAAGGTAATTAGAGATCAGTCATAGTAGAATGCCAAACTTAGGAAGGGAGAAACCCAAAAATGGTCAGAAAGCTCATCTAAAAATTAATGAAAGGTGAAAGTCCAAAGGTCAGGACAATGTTTCCTTGGGTCAGCTCTAAAGAGGAACAGATATTACCCAACATTAGTTGTGGATAGAGCATAGGGCTTGAAATCGGGCAGACTCATCTTGGAGTTCAAATATGGTCTCAGATACTTATTAGTTGTGTGACCCTGAGCAAGCCACTTAGCCCTGTTTGCTGCTTCAGTTTACTCATTTCTAAAATGAGCTGGAGAAGAAAATGGCAAACTACTTTAGGATCTTTTCATGGAAAGTGGGACATGACTGAACAAGGGGTTGGAATGGGTGGGTATGAGGAGGCAGTGGGAACTACAGAGGAAAGAAAAATGAGAGAAGACCCAGAAAAAACAGGCATCTCTAAAGTCCTAACCAAAGGAGGAAGTGGTCAGTAATGTTAAATGTGCTTAGAAGTTAAGGGTCTTCTTTCTGGGCTGAGAAAAGGGCACTAGGTTTGACTATTAGGAAGTCACTGGTGACTATTGACAGAATAATTTCATTAGACTAGTATGAGCATGTGGGGAAAGGGGAAGATTCCTTCTGCCCCAGCCTATTAGTAAAATCTCAACACAGCAATGTGGCTACTTCTCATCACTGTTTCAGAAAATACCAAGAAATTCTATATGGTAGAATTAAGAAACTTTTTACTTTTTATTTTTTATAGCTTTTTATTTTCAAGACATCTGCATGGATAATTTTTCAACATTGACTCTTGCAGAGCCTTGTGTTTCAGATTTTCCCCTCCTTCCCCCCACCCTTTCCCCTACATGACAAGCAATCCATATATGTTATACATGTTAAATCCAATATGTGTAAACATATTTATACAATTCTCTTGCTGTACAAGAAAAATCAGATCAAAAAGGAAAGTAAATAAGTAAAAAACAAAATGCAAGTGAACAACAACAGAGTGAGAATGTTGTGTTGTGATCCACATTTAGTTCCCACAGTCCTCTCTTTGGGTGAGGATGGCTCTCTCCATCACAAGATCATTGCAATTGGCCTCAATCATCTCATTGTTGGAAAGAGTCACGTTCATCAGAATTGATTGTAGCCGTATATAGTGATCTCCTGGTTTTGCTCATTTCACTTAGCATCAGTTCATGTAAGGCTCTCCAGACCTCTCTGAAATCGTCCTCCTGATTGTTTCTTATAGAACAATAATATTCCATAATATTCATATATCAAACTTATTCAGCCATTCTCCAACTGATGCACTCAAGGAAACTTTTAAAAAATTTAAATTTGGGACCAAAAAGGGACACAAGACTGTCTTTTGCTTTTCTTTGTATTCTCTGTGCTCAGAACAATGTCTGGCACATAGTAGTCACTTAATAATTTGTTTATTGACTGATATAGACACAGAGAGTTGAGATAGCAGAAAACTTCTTCAAAGATCTTGATGTTAAGCAGCAGAGAAGAGAGCAGATTGGAGAGAATTATCCTGTGAATCCAAAACCCTAATATTCCAGATGAGCAACCATCCTGGCAGAAATCCCAGTGGGGAGCAGAATAACACCATAGGAAGAGAAAGGACATTGGACCATTGGAAGTGGAGGCAGGAGTTACTTTAGCAGTAGGTGTTCCTTGTGCAGTACACCTCACTGTCAGAGTATTTTAAGTTTGTTCCCACTCTTCCCACAAATATTAGTTGTATTTGGTGATGTGCGCCCTAGGTTAAGGAGAACTGTTTTATAGTTATTCTTACTATGCCATTTTGGCAAATTCCTTTGCTTTGAACTAAGTAAGTCTGTTGTTTGACTATTAAAAGGGCTTATGAATGGTAGTCTTAGGCCTTGGGACCATGAACCATGAAGGCAGCTTTTGTCTGGAGGAAGCATCTGAACAGTGAAAAGCAAGGGAATAACTCATGGAAAGGTCACTAAAGACTGAAGCCAGAATAATTGATAGTTGAACTGTGACTAACCAGATGGTAAGAACGAGTTAATAAGTTAACCAGGATATAAATACTTACTATATGGCCAGATTCTATTCTAAGCCTTGAGGATATAAAGATAGACAAAAACAGTCCCTGATCTCAAGGAGCTCTCACTTTAATGGGGACACAGTCTTCAAATACTATGGAAATATGATATAAACAATGCAAATGGAAGGTAATATCATAAATAAATAGCCAGCATGAGAAAAATTGCCCAGAAGCTCTTTTAGAAGGTAAGTCTTTTTTTTCTGAGTTTTTTTTCCAATCCCCATTGATTATCTCCAATTTGTCCTGCATATATCTTGTTTATAGTATTTCTGCCATTAGACTGTAATCTCCTTGAGATAAGGAATTGTCTTTTGCTTTTCTTTGTATTCCCATGCTTGATATATAATAGCCACTTAATAAATGCTTGTTGACTTACTGCTAAACTTAGAATCTAGAAAACCTGAATTCAGATCCTATCCCAGATACTTACTAGCTATGTGACCCTGGATAAGTCACTTAATTGCTGCTTATCTCTGTTTCTTCATCTATAAAACATGGATAATAATAATAGTTACTCTGAAGGGTTGTTATGAGGATCAAATGAGATAATATTTGTAAAGTGCTAGAATAGTAATTAGTATGTAGTAGGTACTTAATAGATGTTTGTTTCCTTTCTTTCTGATAAACTACTGACGTCAGGGAAAATTAAGGGAGACCTCCAGCATGTTAATGGGAATCCCTATCTCCAAATCTCTTGAATTGATGGGGGGAAAGGTATGTGAGATGGGCAAGCATGGGTGATATTTACATAGTGCTTGAGGATTTACAAAGTATTTTATATACACTTTCTTATTTTATCCTCATAACAACTCTGGAAAGCAGATGCCATTATTATTTTAAAGCCGAGAAAATTGAGGCAGAGTTTTAGTGACTTGCCCAGTGTCACATGGCTAGTAAGTATCTAAGGCCAGGTTTGAACTTGGCTCTTCTTGATTCTAGACCCAGCTTCACACTATTGTACTTAGCTATTGGCTCCAAGGAACTGGATACCTTTCCCACTATAGGGTCCTTTTCAACTGTGGAACAAGATATTTGAGAACCAAGAAAAGGGATCAAACCAGGGACACACACACAACTCTGGCTCTTTATATCACCTCCCTTCACATACCCAAGGAAAAATTATTTATAATTGAAGTTTGGAAAAATATTCAATGTACAATATAAATCAGGTATGGGGAATATATTTATTTTCTCCACACAAAAAAATGTTGCATACAAAAAAAAGATCTCATGGCATGCGTTTACATAAAAACTTAAGCAAGTGGCAGTATTAAATTGTGGTGGAACTGACAGAGAGCAGGAACTCCTTAACCCATCTTCCGTTCTGACCAAGTAAACAATGATCTCCAACCTCTGGAACTTAAAAGACAGGATATGTCCATTTCAGTATTGCTCTTTGGTCACCTATGCTCAGGAAAGAAAACACAAATTGAACAAGAAAGGCAGTGACCTAAGGTTGAGTCCCCCTGGTCCAGTTGTCACATAGGAGTAGTCAACATTCTGAAGGAATGGGGGAGACTTAAAGGGTAATGGCATAGTCAGCTAATGAAAAGATAGAGAAGAGTCAAGGGCAGGTACCTTTGTTTTTAAGATCCACTAAAGATAAGAAAGGTATCCAATATATTGAAGTAAATCACCATAGTAATCTAGTGTTTGGTAAATCCAAAGATCTAAGCTTTGAGGGTAAGAACTCAATATTTGACAAAAATTCCTGGGAAACCATTTGTCTTGAAACAATGCATAGACCAACATTTACACTATGTATCAAGATAAAATCTGAAAAGAATCTAGGGTTGCCTCTAATCCATGATGAAGTATGGGAAAATGAATTGTGTCACACATTGATTATTGGAGAGTTCAGATTTTTATTATTTAATTCAATTTTATTTTATTTTCACTAAACTCTATCTTCTCTCCCTCTCACCTCTTTCCCATTTGAGAAAATAAGAAAAATAAAATTCCTGTTACAAACCTGTGTGGTCAAGTAAAACAAATTTCCATATTAAAAAAAGTTTCAATCTGCGCTGAGTCCATCTATTAGAAGGTGGGTAGCATATATCATCATAAGTCATCTGGAATTGTGGATGGTCATTATGTTGATTAGAGTTCCTAGGGCTTTCAAAGTTGTTTGTCTTCAAAATATTGTTGCTATTGTATAAAATTTTCTCCTGGCCCAGCTTACCTCACCCTATACCAGTCCATACAAGTCTTCTCAGGTTTCTCTGAAATCATCCCCCTCATAATTTCTTACAGCATAGTAATATTCCATCATTTATGTAGTAGCTTGTTCAGCAATTTTCCAATTGATGAGCACCCCCATTTTTGCCATCAGAAAAAGAGATGCTATAAGTATTTCTGTATACACTTTTTACATATCTCTTTGAGGAATAGGATTAGCAGCACAATTTGCTAGTTTGGGGGACATAGTTCTGTATTACTTTCCAGAATGATTAGACCAGCTCATTTTTATCAAAGTGTATCAGTGTGCCTATTTTCTCTCCCAACATTCGTCATTTTCCTTTTTTTTTTAAATCAATTCTGTCTTTTGGGATTGTCTCTAAGTTCCTTCCTATGTATGTATCTCCATATGACCCCATAAAAATGTATCTGCTTAGGGTTAGAGAGACTAAATCATTGCTGGAGGATTGCTTGAAAGTAGGGACCAGGTCTATTCAGAACTTCCTATTGGAAGAGATTCTAATATCTTCACTGACACCCACATCAAAGTCTCTGAGGAAGAGGTCTGTATGTTCCCTAAATTAGAGGATCTCTGAGAGGCATCTTCAATAAGACTAAGAATTTTCCAAAGATAGATACTATATGAGGTTAGAGTGGTATCACATACTTATAATCCCTGTCACAAGAGATATTTGTAGCTTTGGTGTTTTGAGGTGGAGTAGGCTAAACCAAATGGATGTCCACACTAAGTCTGGCATTAATATGATAAATCCTTGGGAATGGGGGCCACCAGGTTCCCTAAGGAGGGAATAAGTGGCTCTAGCAGGGCACTTCAGTTGATCAGAATAGAATCAGGTCTACACGTAGTATTTCCAGTCTTTTAGAACAAAAAATGAAAAACCAAGCCAAAAACAAAACAAAACAGCAACAACAAAACTTCTTTCTTCTGCAGTATTCACTTTCCCTTTCTTCATCTTTCACCCAATACCCAATATGGGTTTTTTAATACAAAGAATGATTACTATAGGAAGACTGAATAATTGACAACCTGAAAGAGTTTGAAGCATAAAGGAGGATTTAGGAGACACTCAAGCATGTGTGCACAAACACATACACACACACATCCCATGAACCCGCAGGAGTCTCTGCCTACCATGGTGGGCTCATACCTATTGAGAGAGCCAGTGCATACTAAGAAGGTTTCCTGGAGAAGAAAATCCTGGCCTATGCCATTTGTTTCATGAGTCAGTAAGGATGGCCAAACAATTCATCACTTAATAATGGCCAGTTCTCTGTGATATATTTCTTCATCTTTAATTGGGCTGGTCCCCTGACAATATAGACAAATAAGGGAAGTTGAAGATAAGAGGTATACAGGCGAGCAGGATAGAATAAGTTGTAATTTCCAGTGTTGATGGGCTTACTGATCCATTTGGGTATTTGAAAAAGTCTGAGGTCTATGATTCTTTGCTCTTTCTGCTCCCTATTCTGATCATTTTACTTCTGCCTCAACAAATTTCAGTGTCTCACTATTGCCTCTAAGATAAAATATAAAATCATCTGTTTGGCTTTTAAAATCCTTCACAACTTGTCCCTGAGGCTCCCCTCCACCCACCACTTTTGCAATCTTTTTACACTTTTCCCCCAGCCACCCTTTTATTCTTGGCATTCAGTGATTCTGCCATTCTTGCTTTCTTGAACAGGATACTCCCACCTACTGACTGAACATTTGCACTGGTTGTGTCCTATTCCTGGAACTCTCTCACCTCTGCCTTCTGGCATCCTTATCTTTCTTCATGCCTAAGTTAAAATCCTCCCTTCTGCAAGAAGACTTTCGGGATTCCCCATAATTCTAATGTCTTCTGAGACTATTTCCAGATTATCCTATCTATATTTTGTTTGTATCTAGTTGTTTACATTTGTTTCCCCCAAATAGACTGTGAACTCCATGAGAGGAGAAATTATCTTTTGGTGTTCAGTTGTTTCACATATGTGGGGCTTCTTCATAACCCCATTTGGGATTTTCTTGGAAGAGATTCTGGAATGGCTTACTATTTCCTTTTCCAGCTCATTTTTGCAGACTGAGGCAAACAGAGTTAAGTGACTTGCCCATAGTCACACAATCAGTATCTGAGGCCAAATTTCAACTCCAGAAGATGAACTTTCTTGACTCCCATGCTAACATGTTATCCATATATCTGCTAGTAGAGATTGTCTTGTGTCTTTCCCTATCTCCTCGGTGCCAAGAACAATGCCTGGCATATAGTAGACACTTAAATTCTTGTTGACTTATCTTATTTGGCACGCTAAAATTTTTCCTGAAGAAACTAAAGAGTGGACCCAGACATTAAAGTTAATAGAACCTTCTAGAGTAAATAGTCTTAATCTGTCCCATGTCTGTGGATAAATTTTAAGGGATCCATTAACTTTTTTTTTAATGTTTTCTTAATTGCATTTCCATATATGTGGTTTCTTTTGCAAATTCATGTGCTTTATTTTTTGCAATTAGATATATTGTTCTGATAATGAGCCCCTAGACTTCACCAGTCTGTTAAAAAGTGACTGACAAGTTAAAAATTTAAAAAAAGATTGTGTATCCCTGGATTCGAGTTTGACCTCCTCTGAGAGGGTGTGTCAGATAAGCGGGTAGTGGCTGTTCCTAGAAATAATAGTGAGAGAGAAGCTGGGAACAGCTATGCCTGTTTGGAAAGAAGATGCAGCTTCTATTAGTTTATATTCTTGAATGAATGAATGAATGAAAAAAGTATTTCTTAAGAGCCTACCATATTACGAGGTACTTCCCTAAGCTCTCTACTGATTACATCTCTACTTCTGCTGGTAGCCCTCCCAATCATAACCAAGGTGTGGGGACACAGATTAAAAAAAAAAAAAAAAGATGGCAAATAGTGTTTGTTATATGGGGTAGTTTTCTGATGGGGGTGGTAAAGGAAAGAGATTCTGGGGGAAACTATGAGATTCTAAGAAATAAGACATTGATAAAAATTGATTTTAAAAAATGTTTGTACATCACACTAATTTCTGATTCTCTACAAAGCAAACTTTCCTTTGTACCCAGATAGGAAGAGAGACAGAATATGTTATTTCATTGGTACAGGGAATTTTCAGATGAGGAAATTTATTCTACTTATGCAAAATGGTACTTTCTCTCTTTTTTTATCAAATCTTTTTTTTTAAACATATGCATGGATAATTTTTCAACATTAACCTTTCCAATTTCCCTCCCTCCCCTAAATGGCAAGTAATCTACTATATGTTAAACATGGTAGAAATATATGTGAAATCCAACATTTGCATACATATTCGTTCAATTATCTTGCTGCACAAGAAAAATCAAATCAAATAGGAAAAAATGAGAAAAAAATAAAATGCAAGCAAACAACAACAAAAAGAGGGAAAATGCTATGTTGCGAACCACACTCAGTTCCCACAGTCCTCTCTCTGGATGTAGATGTCTCTCTTCATCACAAGATCTTTGGAACTGGTCTGAATCATTTCATTGTTAAAGAAAGAAAATTGCGCTTTCTCTAAAATTTAGAGTCTTAAATATTCACTCAGAAGAAGAGGTTAATTGACTTTCCCGAGTTGTAACTCTGGCATGACTTGAACCTAGTACTACACCCAGCTCTTTATCTGTTATAATGCACTGTCTGTCTCCCTGTGTAGCACAGATTTCTTTCTTTCTTTTTTTTTTTTTTCATTTTAGGAAAATCAGCTGACATAGTGACCACATTTGACATAATATGCCACATTCTACATCCATAGTACCTTATCTCTCCAGTGAAAGGAGAAAGGTACATTTTCTCATCTTGCCTCCAATTTTTGATTCTTTTTTCTCAGTCCCTAATATTTAAATAGTATTTTATTTTTCCAAATTATGTGCAAAAACAATTTTTAGCATTTTTTTCTTCAATAGTATTTTATTTATCAAAATATACATTAAGTTAGTTTCCAACATTCATTTTTGTAAAATTTTGGGTTCTTAATTTTCCTCCCTTCCTCCCTTAGCTTTTCCCTCCTCAAGACAGTAAGCAATCTGATATAGGTTAAATCCTTTGAAACATATTTCCATATTTGTCATATCATACAAGAAAAATCAAATCAAAGGGGGGGAAAGCATAAGAAAGAAAAAAGCAAGTAAACCAAAACAGTTTAAATACTATTTAACATTCATTTTGAGTTCCAAATTTTTCTCCCTTCTTCCGTTCTTCTCGTTTTTCTAGAGTTCCAAATTTTTCTTTCTTCCTCCTTCCTTTCATCTTTTTAGAATGCTAAGCAACTTGATATAGGTCATATATGTACAAATATATAAAATGTATTTTTCTATCAGTTGCAGTTGTAAAAGAATAAATAGACCAAAAAGAACCCTTGTAACAAATCCTAAATACTTATATCATGGTCTCATATGGAACTTTCTTCTTCTTTCAGCTTTCAGCCACAACTCTCTTTGGGAAGATTGTTTATAACATTTCTTAAACTTAGGTACATATCCTACAGATCCTATACCTACTTCCCATTGATTCCTCCATCTTCCCTTGCTTCCCTTTCTCTGCCTCTAGGTTCATCCTTACTCTTCTCAATCAATTAGTCAATGAATATTTGCAGATAATTTGATGTAATGAATGTTACATGCTATGGGGCCTGCCTTTACGAAGCTTACAATTTAGGAATTGAAAGGAAAGGAACTGAAGAATATTATATAGTATATATTATATATATATATATACTTAAAGAATCATAGTATTCTAAAATTCCAGAGACAGAAGCAACTTTAGAAGAGAGTGCATATAATATAAAATATAGAGTGTCAAAAGTGGAAGGAAAATTTAAAAGTCCTTTGATCTAACCCTCTAATTTATAGAGGAAAAAATGAGGCTCAGTAACATGATTTGTCCATTGACTTGTGAAGTTTGTAGAGACTCCACCACCTAACCCCAATGGGAGACTTTACACTACTAGTCTAGATAAAGGGCTTGGATACCCAAATTAGCTCTGGATATCTCTCTAATAGTGGCTTATTTCAGGGTCCTGGGCTATGAGTTCATGTTCTCTGCCCTTCTGGAAGAATCTGAGCTGCTGCCATGGTGGGGCTGAGTCTGAGATCAGTTCTGGCTGTCTTTGCCCTATAGACCTAGCTTAGAGCTCTGGGTGCTGAATCTATGGTGTTCTTTGTTCCAAGTTCTTGGTCTGGTCACTTGCCTCTAGGTTGAATTTGTGAACTAGAAAGGTGTCCAGTGTAGTTTCTCCTTCAGTTTCTCAATCACTACTCAATCCTGAATTCTTTTTAGATCATTGATGGAATAGTTGTCTGGGGACAAACCAAATTAGTTCCTCCTACTGTACTACCTTGATTTATCTTCTAGTACTATTATTTCTGAGCTTCCATCTAGTATGTATATTCAAATTTTAAAGCTCAATTTACCAGATCTCTGTCAGTTAACATCAGCTAGGAGACAGAAGAAGACCTGAGTTCAAATCTGGTCATTAGATACTTATTATCTATGTAAACTTGGGTCTCATCTATAAAATGGAGATAATAATAGCACCTGCCTTCCAGAGTTGTGAAGATCAAGTGATAATATTTGTAAAGCACTTAGCACAGGGTTGGATACATAGAAGGTGCAATATAGATGTCAATTATTATCATTAATTAAATTGTACAAAATGATATTTACTGAGAATATATTAAAAAGACTAAAGTACAAAAACATTCTCTGCCCCAAACTATAAACACATTTTCTATTATTGTCAGGAGTACCACCATCCTCCCAATAACCCAGTCTCCTAAACTAGGTGTCATCCTCAACTTCTCACTTTATTCTACTTACTATATATAGCCTGTGGCAGAGGACTATCCATTTTATCTTTATAATATTTCTCACATTTTCCCTTTTCTTTCTTCTGACATTGTCATACTGGTATAGCCCTCATCATCTCACACGTGGACTATTGCAATAGCCTGCAGGTTGATCTGTCTGCCACAAGTCTTTCTTCCACATAAGTCCACTTTCCAGTCAATTTTCAAAATATTCTTTCTAAAGTGCAGGTCTGACTACTTAAAGATCCTCCAATCTTTCACTTCTGTTTGGTATTCAAAGCCCTATTGGAGGGGTACTTCTTGCTTGTAGGACATAAGACATAGTTGATTTGCTGCTTAACTGAATCAAGTAGTTTCTTCTTACCATACTCAGATCCTACTACTGATGAGGGGATCTGTGACAGCTCTTACATCCTTATGAATCTAAAAGATCTCATCTGTTCTATCTCTTATTACTCATTCGCCTAAGATCAGGAAAGAAAAAACAAAGAAGTTAAAAAAAAACCACCATAAGCTCATGGTCATATGGTAGCCAAGTAAAAGTGGGGTCTCATGCCTTTGTCACACATCAGAAATCCATAACAGTTCTAGCTTTGCTCACCTCCAGAAAGAGATGGCTTTTGCCCATTTAAGCCTTATGTATGCACATTTAGTTCTAATTAAAAGATTCTTTGTCATTATGTAAGAGGCTATCAGCACATGTTCCAAAGCTGGGAAAATAACTCCCCACTCCATCATACCTTTCCAGAAGTAGGTTCACCAGGGCTTTTCATGAATTGTAAAAAGACAGAAGATACTGTGCATGCTCAAAGGACTAGATCTTCATTAAGCAAACTCCTCATATTGTCCGGAAATTTGCCCTCCTCAGCAAATCAACTGGGTTATGTTTGGACACATTGTTTCTATCCCCTATTCAATTCAAAACAGTTTTTTGATCCTAGAAAGACCTAAGAATTTGTAATCAAAATTATCTTCCTGAGTGCCATATGAAAAATAGTTTCAAAATGAACATAGTGGTACAGATTTCATATAGTCTTGTACATGCAAGCAAAAAAATATAATTTCATAACTGTCTTTAAATATAGTTACGAAGATTCAACAAAGAACATTTTACAATATTTGTCTAAAGTGATTGCTTGCTTACTAGTGAATAAGGACAGGACTCAGTGTTATAAATAGCTTTCCCTACCCAAATGCAATAAAGGAAAGAAAAAGAAATCAAGAGTCCTATCTCAAAAAACAAACAAACAAAAAAACAACAACAAAAAACTAGTCTGCACAGAGCTTTCCCAGAAAATGTGGAGCTTTCGCCACAGGGATTCAGGATTTGAGGTTGAATGGAAAATATATTCTCAAGCCTTTAGCTGAGAAATCAAACTATCCTGAGTAAAAACTCTTGTGTGATTCCTTCAGGGTTTAAGGCCATCCAACTTGGGTCTGAATAAAAACTCTAGCTATCCCTTTCCAGGCAGGACACATAAAACTTTCTTCCGGGAGTCCCTGTACCATGGGGAATCCTTTAAGAAATCCAGGCAAATTTCCTCTGGGAAAAGAGACACCCAAAATTTCCCCCAAAATTTCTGCCATTGCATAAGAAATTTAGATGGAATTCTATACTCAATATTAGAACAAGCAGGATCATTTCAAGAGGAAAATAAACAGAACCAGGTAAACCCTAACCAGATATGAATTATCCCCAAAGGATTAATCATTTGGGGTGGATTATTTGGGCTTATAAACCAACAGACAACACTGTCCTATGTATTTACATCACATAATGATCTTACCTTGAAGGAAGAAGTTTAAGTATTTTTTTAGGAGAGAAACAAAGAAAAAAAGGAGGGATGGAAGGAGAGGGAAAGAAAGAAAGAAAGAAAGAAAGAAAGAAAGAAAGAAAGAAAGAAAGAAAGAAAGAAAGAAAGAAAGAAAGAAAGAAAGAAAGAAAGAAAGAAAGAAAGAAAGAAAGAGGGAGGGAAGGAGGGAAGAAAGGAGGAAGGAAGGAAAAAAGAAAAGGATGAAAGAGGGAGGGAAGCAAAAAAAGAAAGAAAGGAAGAAAGAGAGGAGGAAAGGAAAGAAGGATGAAAGAAAGAAAAACAATATTTATGAACTAGGCACCAGTACTTTAGGGATACAAAATCCCTACTTTTCCCATTACTTACCCATTATTGGGTAAGATAGGACCACATATATTGATTGGCATGTAAGCATTTACATAATCAAAAGTTATTAGAAAAAAGGATCTGATATTAGAAAACTAGCTTTACAAATATAGCCTAAAGCAAGGGAGAAAGAAAATTTGTCCTACCTTCCATGGATTTTTCTTTCTTGGATTTTGAAAACAAGGGAATTCAATAAAGAAATTCCTGAGTAGAGAATTTTTCTATAGGCTCATTCAGGAAAGACTCTAGGGCTCACTCTCCCAACTTACCCTTCATTCTCATTGACAGGCTTCATTTCCTGGAGAGAAACTGAATATAGCTCCCTCAGGATTACCCTGAGGGGCTGAGATTAGAATATGATTATTCACAATATCCCATCTATTATGTTAGTCTAAATATCAACTAAACCGGTTGCCTTCTTCCTAGTATCAATAAAGAAATAAACATGAATTAATTTTTACAAAGTGATATATACTCAAAAGGAATAGAAAAACTGAAATATACATTCTCTCCATCTTCACCTCCACATTCACCTGTTTTTACTATATATTACCTTACTAAAAACTCATTTCTAAAGACTAATTAAGTCAGCTGACTGATAATCAATGATAAGTATACTGGTGTTTATGAACAACTTTTTCTTTGGGTTGCCTCTAGAATTTTGAGGGGAGCAGTTCATTGAACCTTCTGGGGATGCAATCTGCCAGTTCAGGTAGAGTTAAGATAGTAGACTCAGAGCCCAAATTAAGATAGTGTTAAAGAAGTAAAAGAGACTTCCAAAGTCAATTGAGAGAATAATAGGATAACTTCTTCAGTAGAGAAGAGAAAGGGTCCAGCATATCAGGCAGAAAGAGAGGTCCTTAGCCATCTTCCTGTCCATGACCATGGAAGATATTCCATCATTAGAGTCATAGGATGTGGCATAGTTCAGCAGGAAGAGTAACAGCTGAAAGTGGGTTCTACTTCTAATTGGGCCACATACCATATGACATGGCATGTGACCTTGAACAAATCATTAATTTCTTTCTTTCTCCTTTTTTTTTTTTTTTGAGGGGCATTTGGGGTTAAGTGACTTGTCCAGGGTCACGAAGCTAGGAAATATTAAGTGTCTGAGTTCAAATTTGAACTCAGATCCTCCTGACTTAAAGGCTGGTGCTCTATATCCACCTAGAAACCTCTAATCATTAATTTCTTTAGGTCTCATTTCCTTATTCATTAAATAGTGATGATAATCTCTGTCCATCCTATCTCATAGGATGTGGAAAGGATCAAATGAGGTTAAATGGGAAATTACTTTGACTCTAGAACTACTACTCTTTTTTCCCACTGGACCACACTAAGTAGTTATTAACTAGGAATAGTAGTAGGTGGTTGGAGTGCCAAGAGAAAGTCAGTTTTTACAAGAACTTGTAATCACAACACAGATGATTGAACTTCATACACAGTACATGGTTGGGTCAAGTCCAAATTGACTCTGAACTGTGTGTGTGTGTGTGTGTGTTTGTCTGTCTCTGTGTCTCTCTGTTTATGTTTCTATCTCTATCTGTCTCTGTTTCTCTCTCTTTCTCTTTATCTTTTTGTGTATGAGAGAGAGAGAAAGAGAGAGAGAGAGTGCGCTAGAACAAAGCAGAGAAACACTGTATAGGAATAGAACTGCTAGAATTAAGGGAACTAAAAATTGGCCTTTTCTTTTTCTTTTATTTTTCTTTTTAAAACTTTTTATTTTATTTTCAAAACATATGCACGGATAATTTGACAATACTGATCCTTGAATAGCCTTGTGTTTCAGATTTTCCTTCCCCCCACCCTCTCCCTAGATGGCAAGCAATCCAATATATGTTAAGCATTTAAAAATATATGCTAAATCCAATATGACATATTTATTAATAATTTTTATATAATTCTCTTGCTAAACAAGAAAAATCAGATCAAAAAAAAATAAAGTAAATGAGTAAGAAAACAAAATGCAAGTGAACAACAGCAGAAAGAGTGAGAATGTTATGTTGTGATCCACATTCAGTTCCTACAATTCTCTCTCTGGGTATAGATGGTACTCTTCATCACAAGATCATTGGAACTGGCATCAGTCATCTCAGTGTTGGAAAGAGTCATGTTCATCAGAATTGATCGCTGTATAATACTGTTGTTGCTGTATACAATGATCTCCTGGTTCTGCTCACTTTACTCAGCATTAGTTCATGTAAATCTCTCCAAGCCTCTCTGTATTCATCCTGCTGGTCATTTCTTACAGAACAGTAATATTCCATAACATTCATATACCATCACTTATTCAGCCATTCTCCAACTGATAGGCATCTACTCAGTTTCCAGTGTCTGGCCACTACAAAGAGGACTGCCACAAACATTCTTGCACATACAGGTCCCTTTTCTTTCTTTAAGATTTCTTTGGGATATAAGCCCAACAGAAACACTGGTGGATCAAAGGATATGCACGGTTTGATAACTTTTTGAGCATAGTCCAAATTGCTCTCCAGAACAGCTGGATCAGGTTCACAGTTCCACCAACAATATATTAGTAGGACTGGCTTTTGCTACTATATATGCTACTGTTGGAGGGAGCTAAGTTTTCATTCTCAGTTCTTCAGGGTTTTGTCAAATGTGTTCCTTGGAGTGGGGAAAAAGGCTTAAAGGAAAAGTTTTTCATTTACCCCAATTCTTAAGTTTCATCTGAGATCCTCCTTGATCCACTCCTCTATTTTGTTGAGATATTTTTGAACCCTGTTTTTTTGTTTGTTTGTTTGTTTTTAATCTCACTTAGTAGCCTATCTTTGCCTGCTCTGATAAAGTTGCAAAATACCTGGATAGGATGATAAAGACAGTTTAAGTTAGAATAATAAGACTAGGGCAATTAGGTAGTGCAATGGAGAGAAGACTCATCTCTATGAGTTCAAATCTGGCCTTGAACTCTTTCTAGCTGTGAGACCCTAGGCAAGTCACTTTACTATTTGCTTCAGTTTTGTCATCTATAAAATGAGCTGGAGAAGGAAATGGCAAACTATTCTAGTATCTTTGTCAAGAAAATCCAAAATGGGGTCACAAAGAATTGGACATGACTGAAACTATAGAGCAACAAAAGACAATCTCTACCCTCAAGGAATTTACAGTCTATTGTGGAAGACAGATTAGTTGAAATAATTGAACAATAACAAAAATAATGACAAGTGTGGCATAGTGCAGTGGATAGATTATTGAACTTGGGATCAAGAAGACCAAAATTTAATCTCACACCCTATACCAAGATATGGTCAAAATGGAGTCATGATTTAGACATAAAGATTAGGAGAGCAAAGGATAATTTATCTGTTTGGTCTTTGAAGAAGGGAGGAATTTATGACCCAACAAGAAACAGAACATTATGAAATGTAAAACTGATAATTTTAGGGGCAGCTAGATGGTGCAGTGGATAGAGAACCAGCCCTGAAGTCAGGAGGACCTGAGTTCAAATCTGGCCTCAGACACTTAACACTTCCTAGCTGTGTGACCTTAGACAAGTAACTTAACCCCAGTTGTCTCAGCAAATATGTGTGTGTGTGTGTGTGTGTGTGTGTGTGTGTGTGTGTGTGTGTGTGTGAGATAAAAGGAGTTTGGTCGGAGTCCTTCATTCCCTAATTTTTTTCAAATAGCTTATATATTATTGGAGTTAATTGTTCTTTAAATGTTTGGTAGAATTCACATGTAAATCCATCTGGTGGTGGGGATTTTTCCTTAGGGAGCTGATTAATAGCTTGTTCTATTTCTTCTTCTAAAATGGGACTATCTAAGTAATTTATTTCCTCTTCTATTAATCTGGGCAATCTATATTTTTGTAGATATTCCTCTATTTCACTTAGGCTGTCACATTTGTTGGCATAAAGTTGGGTATAAAATTATTGCTCTAATTTCCTCTTAATTGGTGAAAAAATTCTCCCTTTTCATTTTTGAGACTAACAATTTAATTTTCCTCTTTCCTTTTTCTAATCAAATTAACTAAATGTTTATCTATTTTGTTGCTTTTTTCATAAAACCAACTCTTAGTTTTATTTATTAATTCAATAGTTTTTTTACTTTCAATTTTATTAATCTCTCTCTCTCTTTTTTTTTTTTTTAGAATTTCAAGTTTGGTATTTGATTGGGGTTTTGATTTGTTCTTTTCCTAGCTTTTTTAGTTGCAAGCCAAATTCATTGATCTTCTCTTTCTCATTTTATTCAAGTAAGCATCTAGAAATATAAAATTTCCCCTTATAACTGCTTTAGCTGCATCCCACAAAGTTTGGTATGTTGTTTCATTATTGTCATTCTTTTGGATGAAATTATTGTCTATGATTTGCTGTTTCACCCATTCATTCTTTAGGATGAGATTATTTAGTTTCTGATTACTTTTTTGGTCTATATATGGTCAGTTTTTATATAGGTTCCATGAACTGCTGAGAAAAAACAATACTCCTTTCTGTCTTCATTCAAATTTCTCCAAAGATCTATCATACCTAACTTTTCTAGTATTTTTTTATCTCTTTAACTTCTTATTTATTGTGTGGTTTGATTTATCTAGTTCTGAGAGAGCAAGGTTGAGATCTCCCACTATTTTAGTTTTCTGTCTATTTCTTCTTGTAACTCTTTTGTACTTCTCCTTTAGGAATTTAGATGCTATACTACTTGGTACATATATGTTTAATATTGATATTGCTTCATTATCTATGGTACTCTTTAGCAAGATATAGTTTCCTTCCTTATCTCTTTTAATTAAATCAATTTTTTGCTTTTGCTTGATCTGAGATCAGGATGGCTTTTTTTACTTCACCTTTACTTCTAGCATACTAGATTCTGCTCCAGCCTTTTATATTTACTCCCCTATGTATCGCTCTGCTTTAAATGTGTTTCTTATAAACAACATATTGTAGAATTCTGGCTTTTAATCCAGTCTGCTATTTGCTTACACTTTATGGGAGAGTTCACCCCATTCACATTTACAGTTAAAACTACTAATTCTGTATTTCCTGCCATCTTATTAACCCCAAATTATACTTTTCTCTTTCCTTTTTCCCTTTCCTTTCTCCCCAATATTTTACTTATGAGCACTACTTGCCTCAAGTAGTCCTCCCCCTTTAGAAACTCTCCCCCTTTTTTATACCTTTCCCCTACTATTTCTGTTTTCCCTTTTATTTAGCCTACCCCTTCCCTTTTCCCCTTTCCCCTTCTGATTTTCTATAAGGTGAGAGAAGTTTCTCTGTGAAACCAAATATATCTAATATTCTTTCTTTGAGCTACATCTGATGAGAGTAAGATTCACACAATGTTCATTACCCTCTCTTCTTTCCTTCAGTTATAATAGGTTTTCTTTGCCTCTTCCTGAGATGTAATTTCCCTCATTTTACCTCTGCTTTCCCTTTCCCCCCACCCAGTACAATCCCCTTTCCACCTCTAGTTTCTTTTTTATATCAATTTATACATGCATTCTTTATGTATACCCATAACAGAAATACAGGTCACAAGAGTTTTTTTCTTTTTACTTTTTTATGCTTCTCTTGAGTTCTATATTTGGAGGTCAAATTTTTTGTTTATCTCTGGTCTTTTCATCAAAAATAAATGGAATTCACCTGTTTCATTGAATGTCCATCTTCTTCCCTGAAAGAAAATGCTCAGTTTAGCAGAGTAATTTATTCTTGGCTGACTAATGCATTGTTAATGGGGTTGTGTTTGAAATGTGTGTTATGTGTGAAATAAGCCAGTCATTTTGGAGAGCAATTTGGAATTATGCCCAAAGAGCTATAAAATTGTGCATATCCTTTGATCCAGCAGTGTCACTATGAAGTCTATATTGCAAGGAGATCACAAAAGATGGGAAAAGACCCACATGTGCAAAAATATTTATAACAGCTCTTTTTGTGATGACAAGGAATTAGAAGTTGAGTGGATATGTCCATTTGGGGAATGGCTGAATAAGTTATGGTATATAAATGTAATGGAATATTATTGTTCTACATCTATGGAACAATGAGCAGGCTGATTTCAGAAAAGCCTAGAAAGATTTACATGAACTGATGCTGAGTAAAGTGAGCAGAACCAGGAGAATATTGTACATAATTACAGCAATATTTGTGTGAGGATCAACTATGATGGACTTGGCTCTTCTCAGCAGCATGATGATCCAAGATAATTCCAATAAACTCTGGGATGGAAAATGTCATTTGCATCCAGAGAGAGAGAGAGAAATGTGGAAACTGAATGTGAATCGAAGCATACTATTTTCAGTTTTTTGTTTGTTTGCTTGCTTTCTTGTTCTCATGGTTTTACCTTTTTGTTCTGATTTTTCTTTTACAACATGACTAATATGGAAATATATTTAAAGTATTTGTACATGTATAACCTATATCATATTACTCGCTGTCTTGAAGAGGAGGTAGTAGAAGAGGGAGGGAAAAGAAATTAGAGCTCAAAATCTTACAAAAAGGAATATTGAAAGCTATCCTCATGTGTAATTGTAAAAAGTAAAATACTATTGAAAAAAGAAAAAACCAGACTTTGAATCCTGCTAGTCACATGGTTCTAAACAAGTCTCTCTGGATCTCAGTTTTTTTCATACATAAGAAATGAGTACCATACTAGCATTTACCCCTCAGAATTGCTGTAAGGATCAAATAAGATATCACATGTACAACTGGATTCTGAGTGCTTAGGTCCAGATCTGGAAAGCTAAGTGAAAAAGGCACACATATGTACAAACGTAGTTCTCCCCAACTCAGCATTCACAGAGGGTGTTGCAAAGGCTTCTCTCAGTTTCCAAAGGCACTTTCAAATCAGAGCATAAAGCCCCCATTAGTGATTTTGCTTCTAATATTAAGTCAGTCAATAGACACATCTAATTCAAATCAAAAGCTTTTTACTAGACTAGATGGTGTAGTAAGAACAGTAGTTACAAAACATTCCTTACCAATGAGTGTAAACTGTTTGCATTTTTTTCCCCCAGGTTATTTTTACCTTCCGAATCCAATTCTTCCATTGCAACAACAACAACAACAACAAAATTTGGTTCTGCACATATATATTGTATCTAGGATATACTATAACATGTTTAATATGAATAGGAATGCCTGCCATCTAGGCGAGGGGGTGGAGGGAAGGAGGGGAAAATTCAGAACAGAAGGGAGTACCAGGGATAATGTAAAAAAAAAAAAAAAATTACCTATGCATATGTACTGTCAAAAAATGTTATAATTATAAAATTAATTTAAAAATTAAAAAAAAAACATTTCTTACCTCTCCATCCTCATAAACCTGGTGTGTATACTTCCTTACAATTACATACATTACTAGTAGAAAGACTGAACAAAATTTACATTGTGCTGGCATACATGAAGGGAAAGAAAACTCACACCTTCAGTATCACAGGTTTTCCAATTCCTTTCTTTTGTGCTTCCCCAGAACAATGTCTCTGCTAGGAAAATTCACTATCCTCATCTAGTTTAAGTGTAAAAGTGACTCTTCATAAAGCCTCAATCCCTAAACTTCACTATTCTGTCCAGGACTTGGCAGGCTTAGCTTTTTAAAGGCCTCCAAAGGTGAAGTCAGTCTTTTGCCAGCCAATGGCAAGCTTTTCTTCCAATTCAATTAGAGAACTTTTTCATTCTTGGAAAAGAGACAGAATAATAGGGTATAAAAGATCTTTGCACTTCATTACTATGTTAACATCTCATTAACTTTGTTATCTACACTTTAATTTCTTTGATTAAATGCAATGAACTAGGGGAAAAGGGAAACTAAATATCCCTCACCACACATGCTTTCAACAAAGCAAGCCATGAAGAGAGGAACCACATGGTTTGTGTGGTGGGAGATCATGAACCCTAATCCCCTAGAGAGAGAAGAGGGCAATGATACTGGAATCCACCCTTTTAGAGAAGAAATGGAGCATCAGCTTTGGGTTGCCTAGGTGGAAACCCCAGGTTTAGGAATTCTGAAACTTAGACTTCTAGAAAGATAAGGGACATTGCTGAGAAGAACCAGCCTCTTGGAAAAGGAAGAGGAGTGTATATATAACCCTGAAGCTAGAGATACAACAGAGGAATTTAGCTTGTGATATGGAGAAGTGATAGATCTGGACTTTATCCCCTGCTATTATCTTCTACTGGATTATTTGGAGAATGAAGATTTAAGATAAAAGAGTTACCTGCCTACTATCTCCAAGCAGATTTCCCTTCTAGAAAAATCCAAACCCTTGAGATATTACTCTAAGTTGAGATGCATATAAGGGTCTCCAAGGTGAAAGTGTAACTGGAATTCACCAGAATATCAGAGATTTGAATCAGTCAAACCTCATACACAGGGAGCCCAAAAGATGTTGCTTTTCATGTGGAGGACAAATGCACAGGAAAATAATCAATCTATTAGTTAATAATCACTTATTAAGGAAGGAAGGAAACATTCAGGCACCTATTATGTGCCATGCATTGTGTGAAGTACACTTACAAATATGATTTAATCTGATTGTCACAATAATCCAGTTTAAATAAATGATATTTAACCTCATTTTTACAGTTGAAGTAACTGAGGCAAGCAGTGACTTGCGCAGGGTCACACAATTAGTAAGTGTTTGAGATGAGATTTCTGATTCAGGTTTTTCTGACTCTAGACCCAATACTCTAACCATAGAGTTGTTGGTATTAATGGAATTTGGGGAAAGGTTCTCTTTCTGTACCTGAGAGCTTGAAGGGAACTCCAGGAACCCCAGAGGAGCCTGGACTGACTAAGGTTGTTATTGAGTCATTTCAATCCTACCTGATTTGTTGTGATTCCATTGGAGTTTTCTTGGCAAAGGTACTGGAGTGGTTTGCCATTTCCTTCTTCAGCTCACTTTACAGACAAGGGAGCCAAGTCAAACAAGGTGTCCAGGGGACCCACAGCTAGTAAATGTCGAAGATCAGATTTGAACTCTGGTTTGATGAGTGCCATAAATAATATTGATTATAAGGAATTGAGGGAGAGAAATGAGAAATCAAACTAATACAGAGTGAAGTAAGTCGAATGAGGACAACTGTTTATACAAAGATTGGAACAATGTAAACTAAAAAAATAATAACATGAAGCCCATATTGAATACTATGTAATTGTAATGACCCTGGAGAAGAAAATGAAGAAATACATTTCCCTCCTTTGGTTTGATACTATGAATACAAAATGTTATATAAGTTGTCAAACTGAAACACTGAATCAATCACTGATCTTGAATTGTTTTAGGATAGAACATGGCTTGAAATCAAGAAGTCCTGAGTTCTAATCTAGTCCTTAGACACTTATCAATCATGTGACTCTGTTCAATTACTTGACCTCAATTTCCTTAACTTTAAAATGGGAATAATAAAAACACCTGCTTTCCAGAGTTATTGAAATAAATGAGATAATATTTATAACATATTTAGCATAGTGCCTGTCACATGTCAGGCACTAAATATGCTTATTCCTTTCTTATATATTAAATGAATTCTAAATTTTGCATGACCTTATTTATGTACAAAAGGTCAGGCACTTGGTTAGACAGAGACAATGACCTTGACCCTTGGGCTTAGCTTTATCTCAATTTCTATTTTTTTCATACCATATGCTTCTAAATGATGGAGCAGAAGGCATTTTTGGAACTGATAAGATAACCTCTGATCAGGCCTAGCTCCTAGTCTAGCTTGCCAGAAAATAAGTACCTATAGAAATTATTTAGATCACATAGAGCCAAGCTAAAATGTAAAATGTCTATTCAGTAGTCCTATAAATTGCTCATATTTAAATGTTTAAATTTCAACCACCTGGGAGCATATGACAGTATTTTAAAATTATTGCATCCTGTTTTAAGTCTTTGTCAAAAAGCACTTACAAGTCTCTGCATATATCATTTCTTTTATGTGGAAGAAACATACATCTTTCTTGTACCTAATCCTCAGAGTAAACTAAATATCTTTCTATTCTTTCCTTTGGGGACATCCTTAATGTAAACCAAAATGTTAAGTTTTAAGAAATTCTTTCTCTGGACTTTGGGCTTTGGAGAGATGTAAAGAGCCAAAGGCTATGGGGAAGAAGAAGAAAAAAAGAAGGAAGAGGAGGAAGAAGACAAGAAGTAGAAGAGGAGGAGGTAAAGGAGAAGGAGCAAGAGGAAGAGGAGGAGAAGAATAAAACAAAGAAGGAAGAGGAAGAAGAAAAAGGAGGAAAAGAAGGAGAAGGAGGGGGAGTAAGAAGAGTTAGAAGGAAGAGGAGAATAAGAACAAGAACAAGAGCAAGAAGCAACCTGCTCCTTCTTTTAGGTGATCATACTTCTTTCCTCAAGGCTGACTTGGTTCATGTGCTTGGGGTCCAGAGCTGAGAAAGCCTATTCCTTTGTAGAGAGGGATAGAGTACAGTCCCTTTAATTATCCTAGGCTCAACAGAGGCTTTTTATTGTTTCATATTTATTCATTCAACAAACATGTATGTGTATGTATTGTGTATTAAACACTGAGCTAGACTGAGGATACAAGTTAATCAATCATCAATACTTAATAACTTTCTGCTGTGTACTGAGCACTATCCTACACTTTGGAGATACACACTGATTGATTGAATGAATCGGTCTTTGACTGCAAAAACCTTTCTAAAGGAGCAGACAAGTGCTTATAAAATATAGACGGTATAAACATAAAGTGAATAAATAAGTATATATACAAAATGGTCACATATACGGCATAAACAAGCAAGCAAACACTTTCCCCCCCTAATCCCAGCCTTCCCTTGCTGTGCAACTTTGGAAAAACAACTTAATTTAACTCAACAAATACTGTTGGGATCTTCAGACACAGACCAAAAAAAAAAAAAAAATCACTTCTGCCCCTTCTGGGCTTTACACTTTGTTTCTTCATTAATTAAACTATTATGAGTTTTAATCATGGATGAAGATTGAGGGGCTGCTAGATGGTGTAATGGATAGAGCACTGGTCCTGGTGTTAGGAGGACTTGAGTCAAATCTGGCCTCAGACACTTGACACTAGCTTCATGACCTTGGATAAGTCACAACCTCAATTACCTCACAAAAATAAAAGACAAATAAATGAAGCTTGAAAGGGTTACAGAAACAATCCTATGGACCCAAGATCATACAGGGATTCAAATTCTGATCATGTGACACTTAAACGGATAACACTTCCCCTCCCTGGCTTTGTTTCCTCACCTATAAAGTGACAATAATGAATACATCCAGCTATTCTGGAAAGCGATTTGGAACTATGCTCAAGAAATTATCAAACTATGCATACATACCCTTTGATCCAGCAATGTTACTACTGGGCTTATATCCTAAAGAGATCTTAAAGAAGAGAAAGGGACTTAAATGTGCAAGAATGTTTGTGGCAGCCCTCTTTGTAGTGGTCAGAAACTGGAAACTGAGTGGATGCCCATCAATTGGGGAATGGCTGAATAAATTGTGGTATATGAATGTTATGGGATATTATTGTTCTGTAAGAAAATGACCAACAGGAGGATTTCAGAAAGGCCTGGAGAGGCTTACATGAACTGATGCTGAGTGAAATGAGCAGGACCAGGAGATTATTATATACTTCAACAATAATATTATATGAAAATCAATTCTGATGGAAGTGGCTCTCTTCAGCAATGAGATGAACCAAATCAGTTCCAATAGGGCAATAATGAATTGAACCAGCTACACCCAGCTAAAGAACTCTGGGAGATGACTATGAACTACTACATAGAATTCCCAATCCCTCTATTTTTGTGCTCCTGCATTTTTTATTTCCTTCACAGGTTAATTGTACACTATTTCAAAATCCGATTCTTTTTGTACAGTAAAATAACTGTATGGACATGTATACATATATTGTATTTAACATATCTTAAACATATTTAACATCTAATTGTCAACCTGCCATCTGGGGGAGGGAGGGAGGAGAAGGAGGGGAAAAATTGGAACAAAAGGTTTTGCAATTGTCAATGCTGAAAAATCAGTCATGCATATGTCTTGTAAATAAAAAGCTATAATAAAAAGATAAAATGACAATAATAATCTTTGACCTACTTATTCCATAAGATTGTTTAATTTAAGAGCACCTTTTTAAAAAATCACTTATGCTGAGTATTAAAATAGGATAAAAACCAAACTTTGCCTTCAATGGCTTTCCAATCAGTAAGGTTAAAAAACCTGTACACAATAACTCTCTTGAAAGTTTTGGGAATCTAAAACAATAGCATGAATTAAGCATTTATGATCATTAATCATAAATGAAGCTTGAGGGGCAGCTAGATGGTACAGAGCACTAGTCCTGGAATTAGGAGGACTTGAGTTCAAATCTAGCCTCAGACACTTGACTCTAGTTGAATGACCTTGGTCAAGTCACTTAACCCCAATTAACTCACAAAAATAAAAGACAAATAAATGAATCTTGAAAGGATTATAGAAACTTTAATTCTCTATCATTTGTGACTCTTTCTTGTGTAATCAGTCTTATTTTCTCAATTTATATGCAACAGAGCTATGAATAAATTTAACAAAAAGTATCTAGCCTGAATATGGCACAGTTAGCTAATCCGGGATGTGTCCCACTTCATCTCTAAGAGAGGCTATGATTTCCACCCTTGTTGGTAGCAAGAGGAGGGTCATGGTTCAATGTTTATTCCTTTATTCATCTAACTCCAAGCAGGAAATTAAGCTAGAATTGTATCTATCTACCATGCCAGAAATAATGGTAATCTAGGGGTATGATTCTTTTGGATTTTGAGATAATTACCACTTTTCCCTGATCACTCTCAAGGGGAGGGTAATATTTAGCTTAAACTCACTAGCTCAGCTTCCTCTCACTAAACTCTGGTACTCAAAAAGCAGTCACTGAGAAGTAATAAATTTCTTTATAGCAAAAATTAAAGAAGTTATAGTATCAGTGAATGAGTACACAAAAGTAAATGAGCTTGGAGAAAGTGAGATAATATCTTAGATTAACTAAAGAAAGAAAATTATCCACAGATAGGTAAGTGTTCTTAACCAAGAGGAAGGAAAGGGAATAAACCTTTTATATATCTACCAGGCACTATGCTAAGTGCTTTACAAATGTTATCTCATTTGATCCCCTTTATATTTTTAGAAATGCAGGCACTGAAAGTCAAATGTTCCATTAGAGCTGAGTGACATGTTTCATCTTCAGTTTTCTGGACTCATGATTTATCATTGTATTAATTGGAGTCCAAGAGTATTTTGAACTTGTATTTTTCTCCACAATATTGCTGTTATTACCTAAATTGTTCTAATTCCTCTCACTTCATTTTGCATCAGTTCATAGAGGTCTTCTCAGTTTCCTTTGAAATTTTCTATTTTGTAATTTCCTTATGACACAAGAATATTCCCTTATGTTTATATATCATGCTTTGTTTAGCTGTTTCCCACTAAGAAAACAGTCTTTAGTTTCTAGTTGGAGGCTTTCCTGCTATTCCAAAAACAACTGCCAACTTTCCTTTCCTCTCTCTTTCATTTGTTTATAGATAAGACCTAGTAGCAACATATAGTCAAAGAATACACGGTATAAAAATACACATATATGTATATGTGTGTGTATACAAATATTGGTGGTATATTTGGAGTACATATATGTACTACAAAAATTGCTTTCTGCAACAATGAACTAGTATGCCATTTTTCCCACAGTCCCTCCAACATGTATTCTTTTCTTCTCTTGACATTTTTCTCAATTTGGTGGGTATAAGGGGAATTCCCAGAACTGTTTTATGTTCATTTATATAATTGTTAATGACAGAGTAATTTTCATGTGGTTGTTGATAGCTTGAATTGCTTCCTTTGAAAACTGCTAGTTCATATTTTATAACCATTCATCTATTGGGGAATGACAGCATTATAAATATGAATTAGTTCCTTATAAATTTTGGGTATGAAACTTTAACTAGAGAAATTTGCTGCAACATTATGTTTCCTATTTATTTAATTACCTCTTAATTTTAGCTATATTAGACTTCTTTTGAAAAAAACTTTAAAATTTTACATAATCAAAATTATCTATTTTGTTTTGTGTGATCCACTCTGTCTCCTGTTTAATTGTTGAAATACATGGGAGCAGTTGGAATACATGGGAGCCACTTGACAGTGGCTGCTGGAGATACAACCCAAAAATGGATCTTTTCTTGTGAGAGGATAATACAGGGAGACTGAGAAGCAATTGCTGTTCTCTGACCTTTCTGACTGAGAGGCTGTTGCATTGTCTGACCTCTCTCCTCTTCCCTCTGCCTCCAATTTATCTCATTCCTAGTCCGCAACATCTGTGTCAGCAAAGGCTGCCTTGCAATTCCTTCAGATGTTATGATTCACAGCTGTGGAGGCTCTCAGAGAATTGACCTGTCCCTTAACATTTAATCATATATGTTTCTACTCTCCATGGATTTGAAAAGTAATTTCTTCCTGTAATTTGCTTATGATATGACTTTTTATGTCTAATATCCATTGAAGTATAAGGTATGAGGTGCTAATTTAAACTTAATTTCTGTCAGATGACTGTTCAGATTTCCAGCACTTTTTGAGTCCTTCCCTTAAATAACTGGAGTTTAAGGATTAATAAAATATTGTGCTACTCTGTTTACTTCATTTTGTATAGTATATACCTAATCTGTTCCACTGATAAACCTATCTAGTTTTTAACCAGCACCAATTTTGATGATTATTGATTTATAGTATAGTTTGAGATTTGATACCATGGGACCCTTTTCCCTCTTCCCCCCCTTTATTACCATTGAAATTCTTGACATTTTCTTCTATTAGATGAATTGTGTAGGTTTCCCCCCTCCCCCGCTCTATAAAAGATTCCTTTGTCAGTAAGTCAATCAGTCAACAAATTAAAAAAAAATTTAGAAAAAAATAATAGCTTTTTACTTTCAAAATACATGCAAAGATAATTTTCAACATTCAACTTTGCAAAAGCCTGTGTTCCAAATTTTTCTCCCTCCCTTCCCCTCACACTCCTCCCCTAGATAGGAGACAATACAATGTATGTTAAACATGTAAAATACTTCTACACATATTTCCACATTTGTCATGCTTCACAAGAAAAATCAGTTCAAAAGGAGAAAAAATGAAAAAGAAAGAAAAAAGGCAAGCAAACAACAACCAAAAAGATTCAAATACTAAATGGTGATTCACATACAGTCTCCACGATCTTCTTTCTGGATGAAGATGGCTCTCTCCTTCACAAGTCCATTGAAATCGGCTTAAAGCACTTCATTGTTGAAAAGATCCAAGTCCATCAGATCAACAAACATTTCTTAAGCATCTAATATGTGCCAGATCTGTATTAAGGACTGGGGATACAAAAAAAGATGGAAGCCAGAGCCTGATACTTTTTTTTCTACTTTGTTTTTAAGATTAATTTTAATAGCTTCCCCCCCCCCAATACATGCAAAGCTAGTTTTCAACATTCATCTTTGCAAAATCTTGTGCTCCAAATGTTTCTCTTTCCCCTAACCCCCTCCCACAGACAGCAACTAATCCAATACAGGCTAAACATGTGCAATTCCAAATATATTACCATATTTGTCTGCTACACAAGAAAAATCAGAACAAAAGGTGAAAGGGAAAAAAAACCAAACCAAACCAAAACAAACAAACAAACAAAAACAGGAGGGAAAGAACCCCAAGTAACAAAAAACAACAGAAAAAGAGGTGAAAATATTATTCTTTGATATACATTCATTTGTATTCTGGATGCAAATAGCTCTTTCACAAATCTATTGTAATTGCCTTGAATCATCTCATTGTTTTGTTTTGTTTTGTTTTGTTTTGTTTTGTTTTGTTTTGTTTTGTTTTGTTTTGTTTTGTTTGTTTTTTTGCTGAGGCAATTGAGGTTAAGTGATTTGCCTAGGGTCACACAGCTAGAATGTATTAAGTGTCTGAAGTCAGATTTGAACTCAAGGCTGGCACTCTATCCACTATACCATCTAGCTGCCCCCCATCACTTCATTGTTGAAAAGATCTAAGTCCATCACAGTTGATGATCACATGATCTTTTTGTTACTGTGTACAATATTCTCTTGGTTCTACTTACTTCACTAAGCATCAGTTCATGTAAATCTTTCCAGGCTTTTCTGAAATCAGTTCGCTCATCATTTCTTCTAAAACAACAATATTCCATTACATTCATATGCCATAACTTATTCAGTCATTCCACAACTGATGGGCATCCACTCAATTTCCAGTTCTTTGCCACTACAAAAAGGGCAGCTACAAATATTTTTGCAAATATAGGTCCTTTTCCCTTTTTTATGATCTCTTTGGGAAACAGACCCAGTAGAGATACTGCTGCATCAAAGAGTATGGAGTTTGATTGCCCTTTGGGCATAGTTCCAAATTATTCTCCAGAATGGTTGGGCCATTTCACAACTCCAACAACACATTAGTGTTCCAGTTCAGCATTTATCATTATCTTTTCCTGTCAATCTGAGAGATGTGAAATGATACCTCACAGTTGTCTTAATTTTCATTTCTCTAATTAATAGTGATTTAGAGCATTTTCCCATATGACTAGAAATGGTTTTAATTTCATCATCTGAAAATTGTCATATATCCTTATATCTCTTGACCATTTATCAATTGGGAAATGTTTTGTATTCTTATAAATTTGACTCACTTCTCTATAAATTTTAGAAATGAGGCCTTTATCATAAATACTGACTATAAAAATTGTTTCCCAGTTTTTTGCTTCCCTTCTAATCTTGGCTGTATTACTTTTGTTTGTACAAAACCTTTTTAATTCTGTGTAATCAAAACTATCTGTTTTGATTTTAATGTTCTCCAGTTCTTCTTTGGCCATAAAATTCCTCCCTTCTTTACAGATTTGAAAGATAAACTACCTCTACTTCTCCTAATTTGCTTATTGTATAACCCTTTATCTCTAAATCATGAGTCCATTTCAACCTTATCTTGGTATAGAGTGCTAGATGTTGGTCAATGTCTCTTTTCTTCCAGTTGCCCCTGCAATTTTTGTCAAATAAGGAGTTCTCATCCCAGAAGCGGGATCTAAATATTAAATCTAAAACATTAGATTATTATAGTCATTGATTATTGTATCTTGTGAATCTAACCCATTCTGCTGATTCTTAGCCAATACTAAATGATTTTGATAACTGCTGTTTTATAACATAGTGCTAGGTCTAGTACAACTAGACCAATTTTCTTTGCATTCATTTCATGAATTCCCTTGAAATTCTTGATCTTTTGTTTTTCCAGATGAATTTTTTTAACATTACTTTGTAAAATTTGATTTCTAAATTCTCTACTCTCTCTCATCCCCCCCACTCATGGAAATGGTAAGTTGTGTGATATCAATTATGCATTTGGAATCATGTAAAACATATATTTCTGTATTAGCAATGTTGAAAAAAGACGAGAAAATAAATTAAGAAAAATTATTACATTTCAATCTGCTCTCTCAGACTTCATCAGTTTTTCTCTCTGGAGATAGATAGCATTTTTTATTATGAGGGGTTTTTTTTTTTATTTTCTTGGTCAGAGTAACTAAGCCTTTCAGAGTTGATAATCATTACAGTATTACTGTTACTGTATAAAATGTTCTCTTGCTCACTTCACCTTGCATCAATTCAGATAAGTCTTCCCAGATTTTTCTGAAACATCTTGCTTATACAATAGTATTCCATTACACGATTTGTTCAGCCATGCTTCAATGCTGGAACCAGTACACAACTTCATCAACAACGCATTAGTATCCCAATTTTTCCACATTCCCTTCAACATTTGTCATTTTCCTTTTCTATCACTGGCCAATATGATAGGTGTAAGGTAGAATCTCAGAGTAGTTTTAATTTGAATTTCTCTAATCAACAGTGATCTAGAACATTTTTTTCACATAATTATAGATACCTTTCATTTCTTTGAAAACTATTCATATCCTTTATCAACTGAAGAATGACTCTTATTTTGATAAATTTGAATCCATTCCCTATATATTTGAGAAATGAGACCTTTATCAGAGAAATTTACTGTAACATTTTCCCCTACTTTCCTTTTAATCTTGACTGCACTGATTTTGTTTATGCAAAAGCTTTTTAATTTAATGTAATTTTAACTATTCACTTTACTTCCCATGATCTTGTCTCTTTCTTGTTTGATATACAGTGTGAAATGTTGAACTATATCTATTTTCTTCCAATCTGTTTTTCAGTTTTCTTAGAAATTTTTGTGAAATAGTGAGTTCTTACCACCCAAACTTGGGTCATTAGGTTTATCAAACATTATACTACTATTGTTATATATTATATTCCACTAATATGCCACTCAATTTCTTAACTAGTACCAGATAAAACCTACTCTCAAAGAACTTAGACTCTAAAGGGAAAACAGCATGTAAATAACTATGTATAAACAAACTATATACAAGATAAATTTGAAATAATAGGGGAAGGCACTAGAAACAAAAGGACTCAGAAAAGTAGGAGGTAGAGATAAAGCAAGTGAGTAGCCCAGACATGGAGAACAGTCAATGAAAATTCCCAGAGGATAAAGATGGAATGTCTGGTTCAAGGAACAATAAAGAGGTAGTCATTAAATCGGAGTTTCACTGGATTGCAAAGTTTATAGGGAGGAGCAATGTAAAGTATAAGAATAATGGAAAGGTTGGAAGGGACTAGGTTATGAAAGGCAAATATAAGAGTTGATCTTGGAAGTGATAGGGAACCACTGGAGTTTATTAAAAAGTGGGAGTGAAATGATCAGAATTTAGAAAGAAAGATCACTTTTACAATTGAATAGAGGCTGGATTGGAGTGGGAAGAGACTCGGACAGGTCGACAACCAATCTATTGCAATGAACCAAAATAAAGTGATCAAAGCCAGGATGGCATCGATATCAGAGTTTAATTGATCCAGAACAGAATTAATTTATTAATAAATTAATTTAGGTACTGTTGTCATTTTTATTATATTGGCTTTATTTGCTCATGAGTAATTGATATTTCTCCAATTATCTTGTTCTGTGTTCTTTCAGTCATGTCCAACTCTTCATAATCTTATCTTGGGATTATCTTGATAAAAAATACTAGAGTGGTTTGCCATTTCTTTCTGCAGTTCATTTTATAGATGAGGAAACTGAGGCAATCAGAGTTAAGTGACTTAACTAGATAATTCTTCCTGATTCCAAACTCAGTGCTCTATCCACTGTGCCTCCTAGCTACCTGGGTACATCTGTCTTTTATAGTTGGATTCATATAGTTCCTAGATACATATTGGTGGATACACTCAAATATTTCATAACTTCTCTAGTTATTTTGAATGGCATTTCTCCTCAATCTCTTCCTGCTGGGTTTTGTTGGTGACACACAGGAATGCAAATGATTTATGTTGACATTCTATATCCTGCCACTTTTCTGGATTCATTGGTTTTCTATTTTCTATTGATTCTTTAACTGCCACAATTCAATTCAATCCATGAAAATTTTATTAAGTATATACTATATGCCAGGCTCTGTTCTAGGAATAGGACATACAAAATAAAAACAAAACTCTCCCTGACCCTCAGGGAGTCTTATTTATGTTGGGACCTAGAAACTAGGTGTGGACACCAAGGTGGACCCAATCAATGTGATTACAGGGTGTGGACATTTGTCTGAAGGGAACCTCCCATAGAGGAAGGCATGTGCTCTGACATTTTGCAGAGAGTCGAATTATGAAAGGTGTTAAATGTAGGCTTAAAGAGTTTGCTTAGTGATGGCAACAAATATTTTACCCTGTAGTCAGTGAAGAACCATTGAAGATTTCTGAACGGGTAAGAATTATGGAAGCAGACAGGAAGATAATTTTGACCACATATGGGGGAGGGAAGGAGAGAGAGAAAAAAAAAAAAAAAGAGAGAGAGAGAAAGAGGAATATGATGATGATGATGATGAAAGAGAAAAGAAGAAAAGACAAGATGGGGGAAGACAAAGGAAGGAAAGAGAAGGGAAGGGGAAGACAGGAATGAGGAGATAAAGAAGAATGAATGTAAGGAGAGGATGAGAGAATCTTTGAGGAAGCCAGAATTTGATGGCAAAATATGAATGATAAAGCAGCACAGTAAACTGAGGAGCAGTAACGATATGGGTCTAGTGGTAGTGTAGAGGTGTGAGAATTGAGGTGGGGGATTCCTCTGGTTGCTCACAGGTACAATGTGAAAGAATTTGCGGACCCCAAAAAGTCTGAATAGCAGAAAAGGAAAGTTTATTGTTCAATAAGAAGGTGCTCTCTTAGCAGGCAAATTCCTAATGCGGAATTTGGCAAGAGATGGGTTGACAAGTCATGATTATATGGGATAAATATTGGCCAGGGGCAGGGAGCTATTTGTGCTAATCAATAAAGGACCATCAAACAGAGATCTCCAATTAAATAAAATCATTTTGAAGGCTTTTCCCCAGTGTTTGGGAATTTCCTGAAGGGGATCCGGTTACCCCCAAAAGATCTCAGTTTCAGTGGAGGGTGATTTGACCAAAATCTCCAATTGAATGAAGCCACTTAACTTGGGAAGGGCTTGTCTGAGAAAGTATGCTTTCCTAGGGTTTGGGAGCATCCAGGGCCCCCCAAAGGTTACATCATTTTTCCCAAAAAAGATCTCAGTTTACATCAATAAGACAGAGAGAACTAGGAGAGAGCAGCATAAAGAATAAAAAATAGCCAGGATTAAAGGGTAGGCCAAAATATCAGATACTCCAAAGAGGTCAAGGAGGATGAGGATAGAGAATAGTCAAGTATACAAATGAAATCAACAAGAAAATTATTCTTACTAGGTGCAAGGTATTGTCTGTAGCAAGTTCTAGGGATACAAATCCCAACCAAAAAAACAACAAAAAACCCAGTCCCTGCCATGAATGAATTTAAATTTTAATAGAAGACACAAATGATTCATAAATGGGGACATAAAATAAAACTTAAATGGAACAAAACATAAAAGGTAGCTGAAAAGATATGTGTTGGGGGAGGGCAGTGCTGAGGGGATGATGATGAGGTCTGGAGTATGAAGAAAAGAGAAGAGCTCATTGGATCTAATTTAAAAAGATGGTTGAAAACTTTTTAATGGAGTGATGTGTCAGAAGCCGTATTATGAGACTGAGAAATGAAGTTGCTGAGAAAGGATGTTGTGAGGCTAAAATGAGGTAATAAATGTAAAGCACTTTATAAACCTTAAAGCCCTATAGAAATGCCAATTATTGTTAATATTGTTGTTATGCAGTTTTCAGGCTTCCAATATGGTGATTACTTCATTCCTTGAGCCTTCTACTACACTCCTGCTGAGAATAAGCTACATTTGTAAAATATCCTCTTTCACCTAGCCATAAATAAATAAATAAATAAATCTGGGAGGGGAAGATCCTTAGGATTTCTGGCCAAAGCAGAAAAAAATTGCTATTTGCATTCAATCTGAGTCAATCAGGACCTAAACAATGACAGAATGGGGCTTGCCTAGGCTCTGTTGGTGGCCAGTGAGAATCAGATTGGTTTTGGTCTAAAGCATGGTCCCTAAGAAAGAAATCTAGGCCTATAAATCCTAAGATATCTTGGAAGGGTTCAGAGGTGCAAAAGGAAAGAAAAAAATGCTTTTAAGAGCATCTGTGGATAAATATGATATCCTATATGAAAAGAAGAGGAAGAAGAAAAGGGAAGGAAGGAAGGAAGGGAAGGAGGGAGGAAAGGAAAAAAGAAAGGAAGGAGGGAGGGAGGAAGAAAAGAAGGAAGGAGTCTTCCAACTGATCAATTCCAGTTTGTGGGTTTTATTCACAGAGGTTGTTGTTTGTCCTTCATTTTCAAATAGGACAAAAACATCAGGGAGGTAATGTCATGACATGCAAGTGAATTGGACTTAAGTGAGGTCTGCACAAATTCATCTGCCTCACTTTGCCTTCCAGAGTCTTCTTGGGTCCAATGGCAAGAGAGAGATCAAGGTGACTAGAGATGGCTCAGGATGCACTGGGAGATCTTGGACTTTTTTAAAGCTATAACAGGTCTCAGTTTGGCTGAGGCTGCACCTATTCAGTGATTAAGGCTAAGTAACAGTTAAGGCAAAGAATTTACTCTTTCATCAAGTCCAAAAACAAAAACAAACAAACCCCCCAACAATCTAAATAAATAAGTCGCCTTGATCTGTATCTTGCCACTGGATCCAGATGACTTTGGAGGGGAAAGTGAGGCAGGTGACTTTGCACAGTGCTTCCTCACTTAGAATCCAATTTATTTTCATGTTATGGCATCACTTCCCTGATGTTATGGCCTTTTTCAAGAGCAGAGTGATGAGGTCTAGAATTAGGGTACCTAAATAAAATTAGGGTTTAATTGAGATCTAGTGGCAGGTTCGGGGTACAGGGAGTCAAATAGAGCACCCCTGCTACCCCTTTGGATTCAGCGCAAGGATTCGAAGTTAAATGAGGTCCAGTGGCAGTGCAAGAGTTCCCTGTAAAGGAATTTACAGACCCGAAAACCTAGATTAATAAAAGAGGTTTATTATAGGGTTTGGAAGTAAAAGTTAAAGTCTAGTTAGTAAAGTTGAAGGTAGAGATAAGAGGGCACCGGAAACAGTGTTCCAGTGGGCAGAGATCCTTGGCATGCCAGATGTAAGGCTGCCATGTTTAGACTCTCTGCAAAGAGAGAGCTCCATTCTGGCTCTTTTATAATAGGAGTTTTGGCTACAAGCTGAACGTGGCTTGTGGGTGGAGTCCCAGATTGGCTCTGGACTGGGTTTCAGCCAGGGTTAGAATTTGAATTGAATTCAATGGGTTTTGAGACTGAGCTATCCCCACCTATATGAGAAAGATGAAACTGTTTATGCTTGGGGTGGAGTCCCCTCACTGAGGCAGAGTAGAAGGTAGTTTTCTCTTAAGGATTTTTCAGAGTTTTGGGGTTCCCTCTTTAGAAGGACTAACAACAACAACATATTTGTAGAGGAAAACAGAGGCGTGCTGGTAAATGTTTAACAACCAGGCTTTCCAGGAGGGAAAATATATGCACAGATTTTTTTAGTTTTGTTTTTTTTAGTTTAATTTGCATTATTAACACATAAGTCTAGGCAATCAACAAATAAACTAAACCATGATTTGCAACTCTTATGGATTTTAGATATGTAAATGCTCACACTGAAAATTAAACTAGGACTCTGATAGAACTGGTTCCAGCTCAGCCATGATGGTAAGGAAGTAGAGGCAGCGGGCTGTGATATGGATCACTTATAAGAGATTGATAATAAAATGGAGGAGAAATATCAGATTGAGAAAATGACAGGATCAAATTGATGAGGTTTGAATCCCCTCAATTCCCGGTGTGATGAGGTTAGTAGGAGTAAGAGAGTTATTAAAAATCCCCTTTTAATGGGCTTATTCCTGAATTATTAATTGCAAAATGAAAGTTTATTGTTGGATAGAAATCAGTTTGGTAAGAGACTGACTTCTATAGTGGCAGAGTCCTATTGGGGAAATGGAATCTTATGCCTGAGATAATCCTTTCTCAGGGGGCAGAGTCTTAGCAGCTGAGCAAGCTACTTTAGGCCTTCTACAAGAAGCTGAGCCAAAGGAAGCCTGCTAAATGGGCAAATTGGTGTGGGGCTGGGAAAGCCTGAGCTGATCAGACAGGATTTCTCAACTGAATGAGAATTTAGAATTTCAAAAAGATTTATGGGAGTTGGTTGCCCTTGAATAGTACTCCATCTCTTATCCTGGGAAGATGGGCCTTCTCTAGACTCCTTGGAGCCTGGGAGATCCTGATCTCTGAGATCAGAAAGGGGACACAGCACAGTTTAGTGATAATCTTAAAGGGAACAGTTTCCCTCCCTCTTTCAAATGAGATGGGTTTTTTGTTTGTTAATTTTTAAGAATAGAGTATACCTGAGCTTGTCTTTAAGTAGTAGTAAAGAACTGATAACACTTCAGTGCTGTGAATTAAGGCAGAGATCTTAAACCTAAGCCCTATATAAAATATGGCAAGTCCCAACACTGCATTTCCACATCCCCCCTAGATAATTACAAATAAAATAGTCTTGAAAACATGTTTTTCATCCACTTTGTTTTTCTAATGTGGATGTTAAAATCAACTTCTTTCCCATTACTCTGAATTTTACTGAGGAGGCTTTGTATTTATCATAATATCTCGTATGATTTAAAGCTAGAAAGAAACTTAGAAATCATTTGGTCTAACTACTTCATTTTACAAAAGAACTAGGGAGAGACCCTAAGAGGATGAATGATTTGTCCTAGATGACACAGTGACAGAGCTGGGGTTTGAATTTAGGTCTTCTTATACCAAAGTGCCTCTGTCACATAGCTGCTCAGGAGTTCCATGGAATTAGCATGTTATCTTTGAATAGGAACATTTTCTCATAAACAGATATCCTTTTCAGCTTAGTACCTTTTTTATTTTTAGAACCTTTTTTAAAAAAAAATGTGAAATTTCCAAGATTACTCAAAAAAAAACCAAACTTATTTTCACTCCTTTATTGAGAGGCCTATCTTTTAGAATGTGGAAACATCCTCTTAGTTCAAAAGCTTAAGGGAAATTAACTTTTGAAATCCATCCACAGAAAAACATACATATAGCTTTTATGTTATCTTAATTCAAACTTCCAGTATTCAATAAGGCAATGAATTTAGCATCAGGAGGCCAGAATTCAAATCAAAATGCTACCAAGAACTAATGGCATGCTCTTAAGCAAGGCACTTCCCCTCTCTTGACCTCAATTTGCTCATTTTAAAAAATAAAGGGTTAGAATGATCTCTTTGGGTGCCTTTCAGCTCTAGTAAAGGGATGTCCCAAAAGTCTCAGTGTAATGTTTTATGTTTTTAAAGACTTAAAACTGCATCAAGACTTTTGGTGCTATACGATAGTTCATGATTTATGAAAAAGATAAGTGCAAAAAATTTTAAATGAAAATATATTTTGAGGTTAGTACTCTGAGCTACTAAAGTTTGGTGTTCTATCATAATGCACAGTCCCTGGGAACACAACATATTGAGCTTTATCTATCTTTGCCATCATAGTGTGTATTAGCTTAGCACATCCTTTTCAGCATAGTTAAGAGCTATCATTGTTAAATCAGGAGGTTGGATTTTACCTCGGGAAAGAAAGGACTGCATAAGGATGCCACAGTAGGTGGGGTTTAAATATTCAGGATTGAGGACACAGAGGCACTGATCACTGAGTGGGAGGGAATTAGATTTAGGAAAGGTGAGACACAGAGATGGAAATTATGATCAGGTAAAGGAATTTCATAGTTTTGGGTCATGGAGGTGGTACATGTGAGTGATGGTGAGATCAAGGATATGACTAGCCCTGTGTTTGATAGGGGTGGAGTGATAGTGGACTGGGTACTAGATTTGGAAATCCAGAGACGTGAGTTTAAATCTTGGCTCATATATTGACTAATCTTGTGTTCTTGGTCTTTGGATTTTAGTTTCCTTATTAGCAAGATGAAGATATTTTTGTCATCTACCTCACAGGAGTTTTGAGGCATAAAACAAAAGAATGTATGTAAAGAACTTTAGAAATGTGAGTTACTGTTATATGGGTGATTGGGAAGGACATCTGGAGAAGGGTTGATAACCCAAGCATTAAGGAAACAGGGCAAGAGTAGCTGTGTCTTCAATTCTAGAGACGATGCCCTTCCTGAGGTATTCAAGAGAATGAGGGGCTAGAAGAGGGGGAAGGAAGTCTCCTCAATATAAAAAAATTTCTTTCTTAGGGGAGGGAGATAAAACAAAGGACTAGAATTAGTCCCCTCCCTTCTTGTAAAAGCAGTAAGTCGTATTTCTACTTTACCTACCATTTTTCATGAGCTATGTCAGGCAGATGATATATTTTCCCTTTAAAAGCGGTTGAAAGAAACTGAGTGACTTTACTAAAAGCTGCACATTTAGTGGGGGACCAATTCAGAACTTAGGTCTTCTGGTTTGAAGTTCTTTGCCCCTTTCATATCACTACTCTGCCTCCTGTTTCTCCTTATTTAACATTCTGATCTGAGTTACCCTCCACCCATCAGTGGATGCTCTCTCACTTGATAGCAGCTGAAGAGGCCAAAGCACTAGGCCTTCAGAGGACCAGAGTTTCAGTCTAACTCTTAGTACCTGTATGACCTTAGGCAAATCACCTGGAGTAGCTAGCTATTAAGAGACCCTTTTAGTTCTAGCTTTAGGGTCCATAATAATCAATATTTGTGTTGGGGATAGACTCAAATTGAGAACTGCTGGAGGCTGAGCCCTCTTTAGAGTTTAGAGAAACTCTAAAAGCTTCCTGGAGAAGAAGATGGATAGGGGTGAACAGGAAGCTTGACTTTTGGCCTCTTCCTGGCCAGGACTGTGGTCCCCATAATTCCCTAGGGAGCCAGCAGCAGCAGCTGGCATCCAGCTGTAGCAGCCCAGTCACCCGCCTGCCTAAGACAGGAAGCAAGGAAACGATCTACATGCAGGCCAGACACTAGGGTGGGGGTGGGGAAGCAGACTGCTGATGGAGGCTGAGAGCCAGGGTTTTTGGTCTGGAGTAAAGTCAAGGCGTGTGGATAGTATGCCAGGATGGGGGCTACCACCACAACCACACTGCCGGAGTGGGAAGTGGGGAGAGGAGCCCAGAATTGGGAGCATTGATTTGAAGAGGGGCGGGGAGACCCTCTAGTTCTCTGGAGCTGTTTACTCCAGAGACAAGGCAGCTGCAGCCTGGCAGTCTTTCTAGGGGAACAAGGAACTCCTGGTTTTGTGGAAGGAGCCTGGACTGAGACTCAGGAGATTGACTCAAATCTTAACTCTGTCATTAAGTTTGTGTGACTTTGGTCAAGTTATTTAGTGTCTCTTTCCTCAATAAAATGTAGAGACCAGACTTAGGATACTTTTAGTTCTATGGTGCTTTGACTTCTGCTCTTAGAGTTCCCAGAAATATTTCTACTGCCAATCTGGTTCTCTGGAGTCACCTACAGGCTCAAACTAATTGTTTCAAGATAATTTTATCCTTAGTATTATTTGGCTTCAGCCAAATTTTATTGATTTCTATTGTTGCTATATTGACTTCATATCAAAATTTATCACTTCCCCTTCCCTATTTAGAGAGCCAACTCGTGTGTGTGTGTGTGTGTGTGTGTGTGTGTGTGTGTGTGTGTGTTTATTTTTTTGGGGGGTAAGGAAATTGGGGTTAAGTGACTTGCCTAAGGTCACACAGCTAGGAAGTGTTAAGTGTCTGAGGCCAGATTTGAATTCAGGTCCTCTATCCACTGGGCCACTGAGCTGCCCCTAAATTGTTTTTTTTTTTTTAAGAAATATTTTATTTAAAGATCAGAACTAAACAACACAGTGACTGACTTTGATGGATGTGGGCTCACCCATGGACCCCAACTTCTCTATTTCTTTTTTGAGGTTAATTTGGTCATGATGGCTAGAGAATGTTAAGTTAGTATTATTATTTTCAGAGGACAAATCTCATCTTATTACAATCCACCTTTTACTTTTTATATTTAGTTCCTTTTTTTCTATGGTAGTTCTTTAGAGACATGAAGAAGGCCTGGGATAATCCAAAGATGAAGTGGTAGGATTAAGAGAGAAGAGACTATATGACTAACTAGTTTGTAGCCTATGTTAAAGCATAAGAAAAATATGTTACTTTTATGAGCATAAACCCCTCTTGTATGGAGGAGTAAAGGGAAACTGAGGCTCAGAGTAGGCCAGTGAGCTTCCCAGGGTTACCTGGTGAATGAATGACAGAGCTTAAGAGGATACCCTAAAGATGTCTTGTCTCTCAGTCCAGGATTATGAAGAAAAATGATTCTCCTTCCTATCATAAGTTGATTTGTCAAAAGTCAATAAGACCTTAAAGCTCTCCCAACTGTAGGGTTTCATTCAACAAGAATTTATTGAACATCTTCTATGTTCAGGGTGCCATTCCAAGAATTCAGAAGTATAAGATATAGCCCCTATCTATAATTAAATACTATTTAAGGTCATTTGCAGTCCTGTCTTCTGTGATCTTACAGCCTACCTTCTTTCCATCTCTGGTGAATTTATGTAATTCCTTCATTTGTTATGTGTGGTGGGGATATTTGTCTGTTACTTGGACACCAGAGTGCCTCCTGCCTTGTCTGCTTCCACCAACTGTATCATCTCTCCCTTCCTAGAATTGAAGTTAGGAAAAGTGTAAGAGCAGAGTAAAGGGTCAGTGGGGAATGAGACGAATGGGTCCAGGTATCTTCTGGCAGAATTGTTGGTAATATATAACTGACATATTTGTAGTATTGGCCATCCATCCCAATTGAACTAATCACATGGATCTGTAGGAAGTCAAAAGTTGGAGTAAAAGGAGAATAGGATGCTACTAGGATTGTAAGGGGCCTTTAAATGGGTGCCACAGCAAATCGGGAGATTGAGTGGTCTGGAAGTAATTCCTGTGGATATTAGGACTGCCCTTGGGTGGGATCCTGGCCATATTGAGATAGCTTCGTAATGGGTGACTCTCTCGCTGATTGGCTGTGTGTGTGACCTCACAGGCCCTATGTAAGCCCACTGCAGGCAGCAATCGCCCTCTTTAACCTGGCGTTCTTCACCCTGGCTCCCTAGCCTGGGTGGCCAAGCCAAGATGGATAGCCAAAAGAGGTAAGGGTTTTAGTAGTGAACACATGGGTCTTCTGACCAGGTGTTCACTCGGGAACCAACAAGTCAGGGCATTATGTGAGTAGGTATAATAAAGGCTTTTAAGATTACACGTGGCTGTTCTTGAGGACGCTACCGGTTATTAAGCTATAGATTCAAGATTGTGGCCAGAGACCTTTGAAGGCCTCAGAGGAGGCGAGCCGGGTAGAGTTCACACTGCTAAGCACAGTGGTCAAAGGTACTCTGGTGGGTCTAGGACAGACTAGTAATTGTAACTGCCAGGAGAGCACGCTACATAGGATAGTATAAAAAAAAAAAAAAAGATCCTCCTTGCAATTACTGTCCTCTGTCCTTCCTTCCTTAAATAATCTTGTACTTATACTGGGTTGTATGGGGTGTCCAGAGAAGATTAGCATCTCTAATGTGAAGGCTTTCCAAGTCCTTTTCATCCATATTTGGTGTTCAACTTTCACCTATGGCTCCAAGAAGTTATGGCATGAGCAGAGGTCATAACTTAGTAAAGGCTAAACTAGGTTAGGGATAACCAATCAAATTCGTTAGTGAGCTAGGAGAATGTCAAATCCAAGCATAGGAAAACTTCTTTTTTTTTTTTTTTTTTTTATTATATATATATATATATATATATATATATATATATATATATATATATATATATATATTATAATATTATCCCTTGTATTCATTTTTCCAAATTACCCCCCCTCCCTCTATTCCCTCCCCCCGACGACAGGCAATACCATACATTTTACATGTGTTACAATATAGTCTAAGTACAATACATGTGTGTGAATATCATTTTCTTGTTGCACAATAAACATTAGAATCCGAAGGTACATGCAACCTGGGCAGACAGATATTAGTGCTAACAATTTACATTCCCCTCCCAGTGTTTCTTCTCTGGGTGTATCTACCTCTGTCCATCATTGATCAACTGGAAGTGAGTTGGATCTTCTTTATGTTGAAGATTTCCACTTCCATCAGAATACATCCTCATACAGTATTGTTGTTGAAGTATACAGTGATCTTCTGGTTCTGCTCATTTCACTCAGCATCAGTTGATTTAAGTCTCTCCAACCCTCTCTGTATCATAGGAAAACTTCTAATGGAACAGGCAGATGAGACAATTTGTCCAAATGGCTATGAATGTGGCTAAAGCAGGTGCTAGAGCTTGGTCAGCCATTGGAGATGCCAAGGTTATCCATTGCATCCCGGGACATTGTCAGTCATCTAGATTCTTGTCTTACCACTGGAATTCAGTGACTGGAAGAGACAAATAAACAGACAAATATCCCCACTACACATACCAAACTCAGTGGACCTGAGTTCAAATATAACCTCAAACACTTAACACTTCCTAGCTGTGTGAACCTGGGCAAGTCACTTAATTCCAATTGCCTCAGGAGAGAGAGAGAGAGAGAGAGAGAGAGAGAGAGAGAGAGAGAGAGAGAGAGAGAGAGAGAGAGAGAGAGGAGACAGAGACAGACAGAGAGATACAGAAAGAGAGAGACCTAGAGACAGAGAGAGGAGACAGAGACAGACAGAAGAGAGAGAGAGAGAGAGAGAGAGAGAGAGAGAGAGAGAGAGAGAGAGAGAGAGAGAGGAGACAGAGACAGAGAGACAGAGAGAGAGAGGAGACAGAGACAGAGAGATACAGAGAGACAGAGAGACAGAGAGAGGATACAGAGAGAGAGACAGAGAGAGAGAGGAGACAGAGACAGAGACAGAGAGGAGACAGAGACAGAGAGACAGAGAGAGAGAGAGAGGAGAAAGAGAGAGAGAAACAATGACATTATAATTAATTATTTCTATGTATGTTATATACATTCACCCCTCCACCCGAACACACGCTAGAATATTCCTAGAATATAATATTTTGAAGACAAAGATATTTTCAACACAGTGTTCAGTAAATCTTTGTAGAACTGAATTGAAGACTAGACTCCTGTCTAATCAACAAGTAAAAAAGGCTGTGGGAAAAGACTAGGTCTTCTGACAACACTAGCAGCAGCCCTATCTATCTATCTACACATTTTCACACACATCCTTGAGGCAGAATGATGCTTTGTAGTAAGTTTCACCTCTGCACTGAAAGAACACCAGGCCAGGAGGTAATAGGTCAATTCTCTTGGCTTGGTTCTGAATGTAGCTTCCACAGGACACTTCCTCAGCCAGATTTTGAGTTCTTCCCTTGTGAAAATAAGAGTGGGTGAGTGGGGCTGGATTAGATTTGAGTTCTTAAACTTTTTCCTGTCATGGACTCCTTTGACAGGTTGGTTAAATCCCATGAATTCCTTCTCAGAATAATATTTTTACATCATTTATCAACACATTAAAAAAAAGTTCCAGTTAAGAACCCCTGAACTAGATAGTTTTTAACATTCATTCCAAACCTGAAAGTCAGATTTTAACTAGATTTTACAGAGAGAATGATTGTTGGAAGGAAGAGAAGAGATAAAGCAAAACCTCAAAATTTCTATTACCCAGACCAATGGACTCTTACTCATAGCCCGGAGGTCAACAAAACTGAGAGGGTCCAAGTCCTGATGGAGTCAGGAGAGCAGAAAAATGTCAGCCCTGGGTTAGTAAGAATTATAGAATATTTTAACTGAAAGGGATCCCAGAAGTCATTTATCCAGAGACCTTTATTTTGCAGGTACAGGAAGGTGAAGTTACTTGCCTAAGATCTAAATCTACTAAGTGACTGGGAGAAAGGGAATCCCTGCTAAGGGAAATGACAGGAGAAAGACACCTCTAAGGAAAGGAGGGGTGTGCGTGTGTGTGTGTGTGTGTGTGTGTGTGTGTGTGTGTGATGGAGAGGAAACCTAGACTTTCTGAAGCATTCAGCCAGAGAGAGAGAGGAGGAGCAGACGGCACATGTGTCCCAGGTAAGCCGGCAGGAATGCGCTAGCTGCCGAGCCCGGCGCGGCTGGGCCTCCCAGGTGACTCAGACACTGCCAGGAAGCCCAAGATCCGCCCCCCTTCCCCAGTCTCTCTCCAGTCGGAGCAGCCTTCTCTTGCCGGCCGGCCGGGTCCTAGGGCGCGGGCTCAGGGGCCACGCTTGCCCCGGGCCGCCCACAGCCCAGGCACTGCCTGTTCTCGGGGGAGGACTCCCCTTCTTCCCTGTGCCCCGGACTCCTTCCCGCTTTGCCCTCAAGACACTGGAGCCATCCCGGCCATTTCGCCGGGGCCGCGTCCCTCCGGACAGACTGGGAAAGAGCCCCAGGCGGTGACACAGCTGCCAACGAAACGGCTGCAGAAGATTTTCAAGCGCCGTAAGTATCCAGGCTCCCCCAGTGATCCTGGGAGGGAGAAACTCAGCCGGGCACCAGCATGAGTCAGGGACAGTCCCAGGCAGCCCGGGCTGCCGAGTCTAACTAGAACTCTCCAAAGTTAGGTTAATGGTGAGCGATTCTAGGCGTCCACTCAGCAGTAATTAAGTACGCTCGCTAGTCTGGAAGTCTGGGGGAGTAGGCTACTGTAATTAAGTACACGAGGTGCTGGGCTGAAGGAAGACCTGATTCTACCCCTCCCCCAACTCCTGTGGGTTGGATGCTTCAGACGGTCACCCTATAGTGACAGGACGCCTCCGTCTATCAACCAACCCAGCAGGAATAGCTTCCTCGGTCCCAGAATGGGGAGTGTCCCTGTCCTCCACACACACTCCTCCCAGGAGGTTCGAACTGTCACACTGACCCAGAGTCAGTTTTCTTCTCAAATTAACCCAGACCTACCGGGCACCGATGCTCCTCTTTGCCACCTCACCAAACACCCTTCTCCCCTCCTCCCCCTCCCCACCCAAGGCTCCCCAGGAGGGGATTGGTCCAGCTCACAATTCCAGCTGTGCTCCACCACTGGCCCATTTTTTGAGCTAGTTCCCTTCATTCCAAAAAGGTCCCTCTTACTCTTCTCCTATCCCTAATCTAGTCTTCTTCTGGTCCCCTCCTCCCCACTTCCCCATTCAAGGTCTCTCTCCCACTCCTCCTACAAACTCGTCTTCAGAAAAACTCTGCGACCCTTTAACCAGGCTAAACTACTGGGTCTCCTTCTACCTCTCCCTCATGCCCCCTCCCTTTTTAAGAAACATTTCGTTGCTGATTCCATTGGTGACTGACCTAAGTACCAATGTAGTGTACATCCCCCCCCCTCCCCTAATCCGTGTGTATTGCGAGATGCCTATTTAGAGGCTTTGGAGGGAAAGGGGTGTGTGAGAGTATTTGAGTGTTAAGGATTGCTGAGAGAGGAGAGAGTGAGAACCACATTGAAGAATTTCCCTCTGCCTTGATGAAACTTTGCAGTCCAACTCCATTATTGCTGCCGCCGGCCCCTTTCTCCTCTCCCCTTCCCCCCTACCCGCTGTCAATGCCAAAGCCTCTGAGCATCTTTTCCAGGGTTGGAAGGGGATTTGAATACGGTGTTTCAGGGAACAGATCTCAAACACTTGAACCTGCAATATCTTAAATTTCCCCTCCTGCCCCCCATTACATGGCCAAGATCGTCTAGCAGCCTGAATAACCTGGACAAATGCCAGAGAGAAATCCAAAGTTACTCTTTAGGTGGTTTTCTCTCCCACACACACCTTTCATTATTCCTCCCCTTCCCCTTTCTCTTCCTCTCTCCCAACTTTTTCTTTTGCAAACCTTTTGAGTGAGGGAAGGGGAAGCGACCAGCCCCCTCCTCCATCCGGGCTCAGCTCCCAGACTCGGTGGTGGACTGGAGTGTGTTGGAGTGGAGGGAGAGAAGGAAGGGGGGCGGAGGCCCCTCTCTCCGCAGCGCGGAGGAAACGGACCTAGTGGAGCTTCCTGTGGGAGCCCGGGGCACCGCCGGGCCGCGGCCGGCCCAGCGCACAGACGTGTCCGGTCCTAGTCTCGTGGAAGAGGGTGGAGGGAGGGGGGCCGAACCGGGGCCCTGGAGGGAAATCGTCCCAGCCAGCAAGGCAAGTGGAGGAATGGATCATAGAAAGAGGAGATGTAAGGGGTAGGGGGAAGAGGAGAGGAGGGCAGAGAAGAAGGATAAGGAAAGAGGAGGAGAAAGAAAGAGAGAGACAGGCAGACACAGAGAGACAGACAGAGAAAGAGAGAGAGACAAAGACAGAGACAAAGAGACAGAGAGAGAATAAAGTGGGGTAAGACAGAGAGGACAGAAAGGAAAGAGGAGAAAGCATTGAGAAAAGGAAGTGAAATTAGGAAGGAAAGGGGAAAGAAAAGAAAGAAGTGAAAAGAGAAAAGAAGGGAGGAAGGGGGAGAGGGAAGGGGGAGGTGTGGACCAGAGAAAAGAAGGCTGCTCAAACGCCTGGGGGGGGGGAGTAGAGTTGGGGGTCCATGGCCAGGACGCCCTCACTCTGACATTGATCCTTTGAGATACCCACACATTGCTTCTTGAAGTCTAGTAAGTTTGCCACCGACTCAGGGGCCACAGGGAAAAGGGGGAGGAGGGGATGGCTGTCTGAGAACTGCGTCCCGCCCCTCGGGTATGTCGTGCTCCCCCTACCCAACCCCCGCCTCCTCCTCCTCTCCCGCCCCAAGTGGCTGGTTGGCTCTGTGGGGGCAGCGGGGGTAAAACGAGGGGAGAGCAGGGGTCGGACGGGACGCCCGCTTTCCCCCACCCCCTGCTCCAGCTCGGTCTTCTGCAGGTCCCGGGCAGATGTCCCAGGTGAACGGCTCGCTCTCTCGACACCACGACGCGCCCCATGGAGACCCCAGACTGGGTCGGCCCCCCAGTCCGATCTCGGACGCAGCCTCAGGTAGGTATGAGGAGGGAAGAAGCACGAGAAGAAAATGAAGCTGTGGGGGTGGGGCAGGAATTCAGGAGGGGGGTAGCTCAGGAGGAGTGGGGTAGGGTGCGGCTCCTTGGAGACCAGGGACCAGGGTCTGGAGGACCGCGATGGGGCTGAAAGCTCGAGGAGCTCGCGTTTCAGAGCGAGAGGGAAGTGTGGAAAGGGAAAATTAGAAACCTGGCTGGACGGCAAAGGCTCCCTACTGACTGTTCGCTTTGCTGGGAAACCGTAAATTCTGCAAGAGGAGACAGGGAGGGCAGGCGTCCGGCAGCCCCAGGCTCTCTCCATCTCTCCCGCGCTCTCCCGCCCTTCCTCCTCCTCCTCCCAAATGTCACACTCGTCCAAAAGAGAGAGATAAAACCTCTTTGTGCCCGTTTCTGCCTGTCGGTCCGTCTGCCTGCCCTCCTGCGTCTCTCGGTTTGTCCCCAAGGTGCCTGTCCAGAGTAAACACCTTGGGGTGTGTGTATGTCTGAGTCTCTGGCTCTCCCTTCCCCTCCCCCGCCCCGCTAGAGTCGAGCTATTCCCGAAAACTTTTGTCTGCTCTCGCTCTTCGCCTCCCCAAGCTGCCGCCGCCGCGGCTTTGCCGCTCCAGGACCCCGCCCCCTCGCCCTCACCCTCACTCTTGCTTCCCTGGCCGCCTGCTGTGTGTCTTCCCTCCCGCCTCCCCCAATCCCGGCCACAACCCACCATTCGCTCACCTCGCTTGCACCTCTCCTCGTCTGCAAACAACCCCTCCCTCTCGGTCCTGGCTCTCTCTCTGAACGGATTCTTTGCAAAGTCAGGACATTCCTTGTCCCACAGCCCTTGTGACCTGCTGCCCCACTTCTCAGTGACCCAGGGGAGAGGAGGCAGAAACAAGGAGCAGGGGCAGTGGGACCGTTTCCTCAGTGGGACTTTTTCAACCTGCTTGAAGAAGCACTTTGTGAGTGGAGGATGAGAAAGAGATATAGACCTATTTTTTTTTCTTTCAAAGCTTTTATTCCCACTCCCCCCCCCCCTTTCTATAAAGGAATACTCCGCATGCCCTTCCTTCCTCTGCACCACTTTAATAATTCTCTCCTTTTCTTTCTCTTCAATAAACTGTCACCTGGGACCTTGTGACCTGGGATCTAGGCTTGGCAGTGACAGCGCTTGGAGATGTGAGCTTGGACATACATCTGTTGTCTGGGTTTTCTCATGTGTGAAATGAGGCGGTTTAGGAGGAAGCTTGGTATGGTGGAAAAAGACCTGGATTTAGCATCAAGAAATCAAGCTCAAATCCTGTCTGTTACCTGTGTGATTTTTTTATTGGATTCCACTTTTTCCATCTATAAAAATGAGGGGAATTGAACTGTCTGATCTTCCAGCTCAAAGTCCCGTGACCTTGACTCGATAGTTTCTAGAGTCACTGTTTTGTGATTTTCTACCTCTCTCTGGGTCCTCAGATCTGAGCCTCTAATATCAGGTAATCTGGAAGACAAACATTTGAAGAAGTGAATCTCATCAGTCTGGAGAAGAGAAAGATAAAAGTATTTTAGTTCTAGATTCCTAGGCTGGGAAGAATTCCTACTCAGCAGACTGGCACCAGCTGTCCTCTTCATCTCTTTCTCCCTTCCCCTGGTTTTGTTCTTTCTTCCCTTTGGTTCCCTTCTTCCCCCTTTTCCTAGCACCCTGTCACTTTCCCTTTCTCCCTTCTTTTACTCTCATGCTTCCCTCCATCTCTCCATATTCTCCTACCCCCATCTCTGATATGAACTGCATTCTCTACTTATTTGGTGGCAGGAAGAAGAGGGAGCTGGCTGGCTAGGGGCCAGGAGACCAGAGTTAACTATCCCCAGAGTTAGACCTCCAGTTGCAACCTGAAGCACTCAGACCACAGGCCTCCTCTTCACCCCACCTTCCACTTCCCCCATAACCAAATATGCCCCCTCCCCAAGCCCCAGATGGACTCAGACAATGCTGCTTTCATAGCACAAGGGCTGGCTTTGCTGATGCCTGCCCAAGCCTTGGGAGAACGAGCAAGCTGCCCAGGAAGCCCAAACCACAGGAGGTCCAGCCAAAACCCCACAGACGCCTGAATCCTGGACCAGAATCCCCACGCCCAAGAGGGCTGACAAAACACTGGTCCCAACACTTTGGTTCCCCAGGGTTCACCCCAACCTCACCCCTGAATCATCCAGAAAATCAAAATCCTAAGTCCTCTTTCTCCCCACCCCTTAGAGGCTCCTTTTTTCTTACTTTGAAATCAACTTAGTGCTGTAAGAGGACTCAGGATGTCCATAACTTTTTGGGGGGAAGGTGGCAGGTTTCCATTCCTGGGGTGGGTAATCTCCCCCAATCCTCTCCCCTCTAAGTACCCAGAACTCCCCCTCTCAAGACTATAGGTCCAGCTCTTATTAGTCACAATTGGAACTTCAGACCCATGGACCATACTTTCAAACAATATGTTAGCTTTCCTGAATCTAAGACGCAGTATAGTATAGTAAGGAAAATACTAGTCTAAGACTTGGATTAAATTCAGACCCAGAGAGAACTGGGTACAAACTCCAAGTGGTCAAGGTAAACATGGGAGGGAGGAAGTAAAGAGGACAGAGAAACTAGAATCATGAGGAACTAACATCCATTCTACTAGCTGACCCAGACCTCCAGATGCAGCAGGAATGAAAAGGAGTTGAGTCTTAAACCTGGCTGGTCCATTAAATAGAGATCATCTTAACAACTGTCTTAAGTCACTATAACTCTTCAGTAACTGTATCCAAGCAGAAAACTAAGTTATGGTGTCAAACCCCAGTTATATTTCTCCTGACTCTTTTTAGGGTATTAAATCCCGTTTAGGGTTAGCCCACCAGTCAATGGCATAATTCCCTCCCAACTCCTTTTTTTGAGGTTAGTTCATTCACTAACACCTATTGGGATCCTGAAATCCTTTTAGAATTAGCTTTATAATGCCCCACTTGCTATACCTAATTGGCATCTCCACTTGGGAACTTGTCCTTCCCTTGTTAATTGTTAAAACCCCTTTTACTTGCTAAAAACTTTTATGGAGTTAGCCCACTGTTGGTAGTGTAATAAATCTTTGCCTCTTGATTTGGAAGGGAAAAAAAGAACTGTTCATATGGGATCTTTGGGCACTATTGGGGTTTCCCATAAGTTTAGACCTTCTTGGGGTTATCCCAGAGCTCTGATTCTGCTCAGTAAGCATTTGTAATCTTCAACTTTAGTCTGTTTCTTCACCATTGGAGCGCTTACCCCAATTCTTCCTTCATCTAATTCTTATAGTAATGCACAGTTCTAAGCACAAAGGTTAGAAAGGTCATAGTATCTGCTTTTATGATACTTATAGACCATTATAGAACTATATCATGTGTATAGATATCTATAAGAAAAAAATAATACATGATAAAGATAGTATTATGAGGAAATGACTTAAGCATTTATATGGCAACTATTAGATAGCTCAGTGGATAGAGTTCCCAGTCTGAAGTCAGAAAGCATCATCTTCCTGAATTTAAATCTGGTCTCAGACAATTACTGGTTGTGTGACCCTGAGCAAGTCATTTAACCTTGTTCGACTCAATTTCATCATCTGTAAAATGAAGTAGAGAAGGAAATGGCAAACCACTCTAGTATTTTTGCAAAAAAAAAAAAACCCAAAAAACAAAAAAACCCAAAAAAAAAACAATTGGGGTTATAAAAATTAAGACATGGCTGAAAATGATTAAACAAGAAAACTGAATATCAGTTTACAAATATCACCTTATTTGATTCTCATAGCAATTTAAATATATATATGATTTAAATATAATTTACAAATAAATTACTTTACAAATATCACCTTATTTGATTCTCATAGCAATCCTTCAAGGTAGGTACTGTTATTTCCATTTTATAATGGAGGAAATAGAGACAGACAGTGATAAGGATCTAAGGTTGGATTTGAGTTAGTTCTTCCCAATTCCAGGTCTACCTCTAAGTGTATGTAGAATTTTTATATAAAATTTGATATAAAATTCAAGGTTCATATGTGGTACAATAGATTTTTACTGAATAGTGATTAGAAAAGAGTCAGGGAAGACTTCTGATAGAGGCTTGTGGTTTAGGGATGGGGATGGGGTACAGAGATAGCATTTCAGACATGGAAAGAAATCTAGCAAAAACATAGAAAAAACTGTGGAGTTGTGGGACTAAGGCAGGAAATCATTCAATTTGGCTGGCTAGTGTAGATGGAAGAAAGCAGAGGGAAAAAAGGTAAAAGAGCTTTAACTGTGGGTAACTAGGTGGATAGAGTGCCAGTTCTGGAGTAAGGAGGACCTGAGTTCAAATATAACTACTTACTAGCTGTGTGAGTCTGGGCAAGTGACTTACTCTTTGCATCCATTTTCTCATCTGTAAAAATACTCTTCCGTCCACCAGACTTCTGTTGTCTGATAGTCTTTGAGTACCTACTGTGTGAACAACACTAGGCTAGTGGAGGGGAAGAGAAGATTTAGGGAAACATAATTTCTGCCTAGTATAGTTAAGGATTTTAAGATATAAATATGTCAATGACAAGCCAAAGCTGTATGAGCTATGCTAAAAAGGTGAGAGATAAGAATTATAGATATTGTAAGGGATCATATATTTAGAGATAGAAGGAATCTTATAAAGGTCATCAAGTCCGACCCCCTTATTTTACAGATGAGGCAGCTGGGGCCCAAAGAGGGGAAATGATTTATCCAAACTCACAACTACAGTAAATGTCAGAACTGGAATTTAAAAACCAAGGACCCGATTCCTAATTCAATTCTTCTTGCTATCAGCACCAAACAATAATAAGCACCAAAGGTGGGATTTGAACCCAAGTCTTCTGACTCCAAATCCAGTTCTTTTTCTACTCTAATATAGTGTCAGTAACATCCTAACCTGTATCAGTAGACCACCTTAGCTCAATTAAATTGCTAAAGCTGAACACAATAATGTTATTGACATTTATAGCAGACATTTTTATATAATGCCCAGGCAGGTAAGTGGCATAGTGCTTGGCTTAGAATCAGGGAGACTCATCTTCTTGAGTTCAAATCTAGCCTCAGACACTGACCAGCAGCATGATCCTAGATAAGTCACTGAACCTTGTTTGCCTCAGTTTCCTCGTATGTGAGATGAGTTAGAGTAAGATATGGCAAATCAATTCATTATCTCTGCTAAGAAAACCTCAAATGGGGTCACAAAAAGTCAAATCTTAAGGAAAGTGACTGAACAACAATCATACTATATAGCACCAGTACCTTTATAACTATTATCTCATATTATCATAACCCCATAAGGTAATCATAGTTGATAGTCTTAGTGCTTAAAGGTCTGCAGAACACTTCATATATCTCATCTCATCTGATAGGAGTGGTCAGACATTATTATCCTTATTTTACAGATGAGGAAAGTGAGGGACAGAGAGAATTGTGGCTCACAGCTAGTAAATCACCTGAGGCAGAATTTTAAATATGACTTTCTGGCCACAAGTGCTTCATTCTTTCCTTCCCATGATGCTGTTTCTTATCATTAGATAAGTAACCTCCCTCCCCCCCCCCCATTCACCCAGAATGATTCATGTGCAATAAGTTACTTTCTCAGAACTTTAGGTCCAATGCTTCTACCAACACATTCTTATCAACCATCAAAAACTCTTCTAACTTCTTGGGTGGTTGTGTAGAACTGTTTGAAAGGAGCTACTCTGCCATTGCTTCTGTCATCCCTCACCTAGCACTGAAAGGTACGTTTTTCTGTGATTTTCTTTTTGTCCGCTGTAAAGGGCTAGAACTGAGCAAATGTACTTGGATAAAGAAGCACGTGAGACTAATTGCCAATTGGACGGTTTTCTATTAACTTGTTTGAAGGTTGACCCTTCCCAGCTGTTCTGTGCTGACTTGATTGGTGAAACAAAGAGGGGGAAGTGACGTGTGTGAGGAGAGTAGGAGGAGGAAATTAAGGCACTCACTCTCAAGGTGTTGGAGAGAAGAGGGTAGTATGGAGATTACTAGATCTAATCCCCTGACCAAGAATAAAGACTTTTGATTATCCTGACTCCTTGTGATTTCTGGGAAGACAGAGTTCCAGCAGTCTAATTAAAAATTTTATTGATATCTAGCCTTCCCCCCCTGAGGCAAGTAGGGTTTAGTGACTTGCCCAGGGTCACACAGTTAGGAAATATCAATTATCTGTGAGATCACATTTGAACTCAGGTCCTCCTGATTTCAGGATCGATGCTCTATCCACTGCACCACCTAGTTGCCCCAATATCTTGCAATTGGTATAATCACTTTTATTTCCTTTTAAAATTTTATTCATTTTTAATTTAAATTAAAAAGACAAAACAATTTCCATATACACAACACAACATAAAAAGAGGATTCAATGTAAAATCATTAATACAAGTTTACTGTTTTTGAAAAACTATGTAATAAATAATAGATATCATTTTCAAAGCTAACCTGCTTTTCTGTACTTCCTTCTAAGTTTTCTTTTGTTGTCTGCAATGAACTTTTTGTTTTTCTTCCTCCCTTCTCACACTGCCCTACAAAAGGCTACCAATAAACTATATGTGTATATATATACACACACACATACATATATATATAAAACCATATTATACATATTTCTGTTTCTCAGTTTTTTCTCTGAAGGATAGTTTCTTCTTTCATAGGTCTTTGTAGATGATTTGAGTGTTTACAATATTCAAAATGACTTAGTCATTCTAAGTTGTTGTTAGAACAATATTGCTGTCACAGTGTACAATGTTCTCTTGGTTCTGTTCACCTTTGTTTCCAAATATAGCTCTTGTCTTTTCCTCTCTCCAGAGCTAACTCTTGAACAAAGGACATGAAGGAGAGGGAAGCAATTCAGCAAAACTAACCAATAACTCTATTTGATCTGTGGTACATGCAACATTCAATAACTATAGTCCTCTACTTTCACAAAGAAGAAAAGATGCTATAGTTTTTCCTCATTTCTTTTAGTCCACATTACAGTCTCTGAATGACTGTCTGTTGTGATTTTTTCCCCCTCTAATCACTGTGCTTTTGAAAATAACACAGAAATAAAACTACCTTCCTCCCTTTCTCCTGACCCCGTTACTTGGTGAATTCACAAAATTATTGAATCTCTGGACTAAAAGGAATTACAATGATCACTAAAACTCACCCCATACCTAAAGCAGAATTTCCTCTATAGCTTAAATCAGAAGTGGTTATTCAGTCTCTTAGTAGTTAATTGAGACATGCAGGAATTGACAGTTGAAAGTAATTCTGTCAAAATAAAAGCTTTAACAAGATAATAATAATAATAACCATACACAAATAGCATCTGAATAGCATTTTGAGGTTTGCAAAGTGCTTTATAAATACCTCATTTGGGGGCAGCTAGGTGGCTCAGGAGATAGAACACCAGCTCTAAAGTCAGGAGGACCTGAGTTCAAATTTGGCCTCAGACACTTAACACGTCCTAGCTGTGTGACCCTGGGCAAGTCACTTAACCCCAATTGCCTCAGGGAAAAATATAAATAAATGCAACAACTGTATTATTATCCTCATTTTATAGAGAGAGACTAAGCAATTCATTCAAGATCACATAGTAGTAGGAATCTGAAGAAGATAGGAACTCAGATCTTTAAATCCTGTACTCTCTACCATACCAGCTAGCTGTCTAAAGTACTCAGGCTTGGAGTCAGGAAAGTTTATCTTCCTGAGTTCAAATCTGGTCACAGTGGTCTCATCACTACTAGCTGTGTGACTCTGGGTAAATCGTTTATCCCTGTTTGCCTCAGTTTCCTTTTCTGTAAAATGAGCTGGAGAAGAGAATGATGTTATCTTTGCCAAGAAAACCTCAAATGGCCTTACAAGGAGTTGAACATGTGTGAAATAACTAAACAACAACATAAAGCTGCCCCTGAATGCAAATAAAGTTTATTGCCAACAGGGCAGGGAATGGGATAGCCCCCAGCCTGGTGATGAAACTAGTCTTAGCTTCTGTGGAAACTTTTCAGGCTTAAAGTGGGGCTCTTTCAATTTAATCAATCAACAAGCACTTAATAAAGACCAGCTACTGTGCTGAATGTTCAAAGTTCAACCATAAAAGTGAAACAGTCCATGCTCACAGGGGGCTTTTGTTCTAAATAGAACACATGGGAGACTGCATGGTGTGATGGCTAGAAACCTGGCTTTGGAGCTGGGAAAACGAGTTCAAATGCTGCCACTGAAATGTCTACTGGCTGAATAACTCTTGGCAAGTTCCTTAATTTCTGTTTTCTTCAGTTTTCTCATCTGTAAAATGAGAATGATAATAGCACATACCTCCCAGGATTGTTTTAATGACCAAATGAAGTAATATTTGTAAAGCACTTAGCATAAGTCTTGGCCCACAGTAAATACTACATAAATGTTATCTATTATTATGATTATGATTATTATAATACAAAGTAATCTTGCTGAGGAGCAGAGCAGTGGGGGTACTTGGAAAAGCTTCATGTAAAAGGTAATACCTAAGCTGAGTCTTTTGGAAATCAGAGATTGCAGTGGGTAGAGATGAAGGGTGGGGTCCATTTCAAGCATGGGAAAGAATCAGGGCAAAGTTGTGGAGATGGGAGATGGATTTGCTCAAACTCTTCCAATGGATCCATTTTGAAGATAGTCATTCCTAATAACTCATATCTATATCTATGTCCTACAAATCCTCAAGACCTAGGAAGTCCTGTTCTCAAGCCCTATCTTTCTATTTTGATCTGGTAAGTAATTGAAAAGTCACTCTCTTTTCTTGTGTACTCTTTTCTGCTTTAGACCAGCTTTGCTTCTCTCTTTCTCTTTTTGTGTGTCTCTGTCTCTTTATCTGTCTCTCTGTCTCTCTCTGTCTTCTCTCTCTCCCTCTTTCTCTCCTCTTTCTCTCTTTTTCTGTTTCTCTGTGTTCTCTCTTCCTCTGTTGTTCCTCCTATGTGTCTCTCTCCCTCCCCCTCCTTTCTTCTCTCTGTCTCTGACTCTCTATATCTCTGTCTGTCTCTGTCTCTGTGTGTCTCTCTATTTCCAGACTCATAGACGTCAGAATGCCAGCCCTAAAGAAGATTTTGCAGCTCATACAATCCCAATCCTTGAAGTTTATACAGTTTTACTAATGGAGGGCACACCCAGTGAGTCAGTGACAGAGCCAAGACTGAAACCCAGATTTCTTGATTCCTAATCCAGGTCTCTTTCTACTTATATATTACTATCCTCTATTTTAAATCTCTATTAAATCTTCCCTTGTAAGACAGTTAAGTCTTTCCCAATACTTTATCTGGGTATAAAGATGACTGTGGATTCTCCTAGAGCATGCTAAGATGATATAGATTCTGGGGTGTCCTGTCCTTCAAGGGTGAAAAGGCTTTGGTTATAAGCTTCATGATGGACTGTGTGTCTATTGTTTGAAGTTCAGTCTAGCCAAGTATGGAAAGACATCACCAGGGTTTTGCCTACTTGGTGATGAATTGTTTTGGCCAGGGCAACTCATAAAACTGTCCACCAAGTCACGATCTTCAGTGGGAGAGAGAAATGAAATGAAACCTGGGATCTTAACAGAATTGCCAATTCTTAAAATTGGAAAGGACCCAAGAGACCATTGAGTTCAAACCATTCCTGGCCAAGAATCCTCTCTGTAATGTTTCCCAACAAGTAGCTAGTTAGTCTCTGCTTGAAGACTTTTAGTAAGGGGAGATCCTCCCAAAGTGGCCCATCCTACTTTGGGATGGTTCTAAATGTTAGGTAGCTCTTCCTGATTAAACCTAAATTGACCCCCTTGCAATTTCTTGTCATTGCTCCCAACTCCAACCTCCAGGACCAAGCAGAACAAATCTAATCCCTTTTTGATGTGAGAGTGCTATCTTGGAGGTAGCTGTGATCATTTTTCCAATGCCTACTATGTGACCTTAAGCATCTTCTCGTGTGGGTTGTACTACATGATCTTGGCTCAGCTTTGGATATTATAAATGTGCTACTCCTAAATCTTTTCAGGACAAAGGAAAACTTAACCCAGCTATCTTTTCTGTGATGGGTTTTACTGTTTATTCATTATTATGGTTTCCCTTCTCTGAACATTCTCTAGCTTCATCTATATACTTCTTAAAATGAGGTCCTCAGACTTACATGAACTAATGCTAAGTGAAGTGAGTAGAACCAGGAGATCATTGTACATGGTAACAGTGAGATTACACGATGATCAATTCTGATGAAAGTGGCTCTTTTCAACAATGAGATGATTCAGACCACTTCCAATGGTCTTGTGACGAAGAGAGACATTTACTCCCAGAGAGAGGACTGTGAGGATTGAATATGGATTACAACATAGCATTTTCACTCTTTTTATTGTTGTTTGCTTGCATTTTGTTCTCTTTATCATTTTTTTTCATTTTAATCTGTTTTTTCTTGCACAGCAAGATAACTGTATAAATATGTATAGAAGAATTACACATGTTTAACATATATTGGATTACTTGCTGTTTTGGGGAGGGTGTGAAGGGAAGGGAGGGAAAATTTGGAACACAAGGTTTTGCAGGGGTGAATATTGAAAATCATCTATGCATATGTTTTGAAAATAAAAAGCTTTAATTAAAAAAAATGAGGTCCTCAGAACTGAGGACACAATCTTTTAGATGGAGTCTAATTAGTCTGGTTCTCTTGGCCATAGAGGCTAAGCTAAGATCTAGAAGCAATGGCAAGAATTGTTTGATATGAGGCATAGTCACCTAACATTTAGAGCTATCCCAAAGTAGAATGGGCCTGTTTGGAAGGTAATGAATCGTCTCTTGCTGGAATTCTTCAAGCAGAGACTTGGTCCCTCATTGAGAGATATTAGGAAGGATTCTTAGTCAAGGATGAGTTGAGTTCGACAGCCAATTGGGTCCTTTGCAGTTCTGAAATTTGGCAATTCAGTTAAGATCCAAGATTTTATTCCCATTGATATTCTTTCTCCCATTGAAAATTTAAAATTCCCTGTGGCTTCATGGAAAGGGTGAAATGTTTTTTGAATCTTTTATTTTTCCCATCATTACATGTAAAAGAAAATTTTAATATTAATTTTTAAAACTTTTGAGTTCTTCCCCTGAAATTTAATATATACATTACACATATGTAATCATATAAAACATTTCCATATTGCATTATGAAAGTCATGTTATATTATTTAAAAAAAAAAAACCACACAGACCAAGAAAAAAAATCACCAAATAAGTAAATAAATAAATAAGAAAAGTGAAAAAATAGCATGCTTCAATCTGCATTCAGATTTTATCAGTTCTTTTTCTGGATGTAATAGCATTTTTTATCATGAGTCCTTTGGAATTGTCTTGAATCATTGTATTGCTGAGAATAGCTGCTTCATTCTTAGTTGATCGTTATACAATATATCTGTTATTGTGTTCAACATTTTCCTGGTTCTACTCACTTCACTGTACATCAGCTCATGTAATTCTTTTTTTTTAATGTTTCTGTTTTCATTTATTCATTTATTTATTTTGCTGAGGCAATTAGGGTTGTTATTTGCTCAGGGTCACACAGTCAGAAAATAATAAGTATCTGAGGTCAAATTTGAACTCAGGTCCTCCTGACTTCAGGGCTGGTGCTCTATCTGCCACACTAAATTAAATATAATTCTTTTTAGGGTTTTCTGAAAGTATCTTGTTTGTTGTTTTTTTATAGCAAAACAGTATTCCATTGTAATCATATACTACAGATTTTCTAGCTCTTCCCCAATTGATGAACATTCCCTCAATTTCCAATTCTTTCCTAACACCAAGAAAGCAAGAAAACCAAAACTCTTGTTAAATACTTATATAGTGAAGTATCACTTCCATTCCATATACTTAAAGATAGAATTTCTATTTCCATTTGAGGTTGACCATGTGAAAGAGCTGATTAGATTCCTACTCAATGCAGATTATGTGGAGATTAGTAAAGTAAGGGTCTTCTCGATGCTTGGGAATTTATCTTAGGATCACAGTCACAGATTTAGGACTGGAAGGATCCTGAGAGGTCTAGTTCCGATCCCTCATTTTATAGATGAGGAAGCTAAGGAACACAGAGCTTAAGTAACTTGTCTCGTATCACAGAGTTAGGACGCATCAGAGGAGGAATTTGAACCCAGGCCTTCTAACTTCAAATCTAGAACTTTACCTACTACTTCTTTTTATTTATTTACTTCTTTTTATTAATTTTATAATTATAACACTTTTTTTGACAGTACATATGCATAGGTAATTTTTTACAACATTATCCCTTGTACTCCCTTCTGTTCCGAATTTTTCCCTCCTTCCCTCCACCGCCTCCCCTAGATGGCGGGCATTCCATACATATTAGATATGTTATAGTATATCCTAGATACAATATATATGTGCAGAACCGAATTTTTTTGTTGTTGTTGTTGCAAAGGAAGAATTAGAAGGCAAAAATAACCTGGGAAGAAAAACAAAAATGCAAACAGTTTACACTCTTTTCCCAGTGTTCCTTCTCTGGGTGTAGCTGATTCTGTCCATCATTGATCAATTGGAACTGAATTATCAGATCTTCTTTATGTTGAAGATATCCACTTCCATCAGAATACATCCTCATACAGTATCGTTGTTGAAGTATATAATCTTCTGGTTCTCTCATTTCACTCAGCATCAGTTCATGTAAGTCTCTCCAAGCCTCTCTGTATTCCTCCTGCTGGTCATTTCTTACAGAACAATAATATTCCATAACCTTCATATATCATAATTTACCCAACCATTCATTTTCCAGTTTCTATCCACTACAAAAAGGGCTGCCACAAACATTTTGGCACATATAGGTCCCTTTCCCTTCTTTAGTATTTCTTTGGGATATAAGCCCAGTTACCTACTACTTCTTAACAAGATTATTTAAATAAACCACTTATTAAATGCTTACTACGAGTCATGCATTGTGTATTGGTAATAGAAATATAAGGAAAAGAAAGCCAGTTTCTTTCCTGAAAGAGCTTACATTCTTTAAAAAAATTAAATTTTGTTTTATTTTTAGATCTACATTCTCTCCCTCTTGCCTCCTGTCCTCCCCTTGAGAAAACAAGAAAACCAAAACTCTTTTACAAATATGTATATTCAAGCAAAACAAACTCCCACACTGGCTGTATCCCAAAAATATAAACCTTAGTCTGCACTCTGAGTTCATAACCTGTCAATCAGGAGATAGGCAGCATGTTTCATCATGAATCCTCAAGAATTGTGGTTGATCTTGTGTTGATCAGAGTTTCTAAGTCTTTCAAAGTTGTTAGTTTTTATATCATTGAAGGAGCTTATCCTCTCATGGAGAAAGACAGCACATAAAAAGAAGTAGGAATGGAGTGGGAAGGTCACATGGAAAAATAATCAATCACATGCTCCCCAAATAAAGGGTCTAAAGAAGAACTCACCAATCAGAGGCAAAAGGCTATAGAAGTGGAGGTGGAAGAGTAGTAGAAGGCTGAATCAGGTTAGAAGGGAACAGAACCCTGAGGTATAGAGTACTGGATTTAGGATCATGGGACCTGGGTGTAAATTCTGTCTTTGTTACTTACTACCTGAAAAACCTTGGGCAAGCTAGCCCTCAGTTTCCTCATATAAGGTAGAAGTATATGATCTTGAAGTTCTGACCCTTTCCTGGGACATAATTAATCTCTTGGGACGGGGCGTGAAGTCCTTCACCTTGTTTCCCTCCCACCCCTCCCTCTAGACAGCTGACACTACCAGCCACTCAAACATCAAAGCATAGAGGTAGTTTTTGTGTTGAATTTGTTTTCCTTACCTTAGCTAGGACTCTTGAAAAACTTGAAATGTGTGGGGCATCATGTGATGTTTCTCTTTTCTCTACCTCAATAGATGTCTCTTGGACAGAGAGGAAAAAATATAGACACTTGAAAATGTCTCTCTTTTCTGGTTGTTTTTGTTTTTTAATTTTTTTCAATTCTGTTCCTTCCCAGGCAGACTGACCTTTGACTATCTGGAATAAGGATAGCAGGGCCCTCTCCCCATTTCTGGCAGCACTCTTGTTTGCTCATCAGTTCTTCCCCTTCTACTTCCTATGTCTCAGAGGTGTTAGGGACAGTGTCCCTTTCTGCTCATTGTATTGCTTCCTCAAGGATCAGCCAGCCATCCTTTGCCATTTCTTCTGGAGACCTTCCTCCCCTGGGCATTTCCAAAGTCTGTTTCCATTGTTTTCTCTCCTAAGGCTTCCCTTGGTAGCCTTCAACTCCTTGGCTGACGCCTTCCTGTGAGCAGGAAAAGAATCCAGATTGGGTAAGAGGTTTTAGATATAAATCTCAAGATTAGATGTTGGGGAAAGAGCGATGGCTTAGCACAGTATCTAGATCATAAAAGTCATTTAATAAATGCTTGTTGACTGACTGAATGACTCTGAAGTCAGAACATCTTGGATCTGCCACATATGTGATTTAAAATAAGTCACTTTAATTCCTTGGGCTTTGGCTTCCTGCTCTGTAAAATGAAAGGGCTTGGATAGCTTATTAAAGTCCCTTCCTCTGATTTCCCCACTCTGTGATCCTCAGATCTCATGCCCAAGCAAATGATTTTCAGACTGAGGAAATTGTGGGTGAGGGATCATAGAATCAGTCGTTTTGATTTACAAAGTACTTTAGAAGCCTATCAGTTCTAATCCTTTTTTAGAGAATATTGAGGGTTCCAGAGAGGTTAAGTAATTTGTTCAAAATCCCTCAGATGGCTAGCAGTAGAGCTGGGCTTTATACATACCCCTTCTGACTCCAGAACCAATCTTTTGCTCCTACACTGAGCTCTTTTTCTCTTCAGTCTTACCTTTCTTCAAACTTTAAGTTTTGCTTCATCTCCCTTTTCCATAACAACAAAAGCCATAGTTTCATCCAGATTTGGCAGGGAGGCAGACAGCAAGCATTTATTAAGTACTTAACTGTTTATCAGACACCATGCCAAGAGTTGGGCTATCAATATAAGCAAATAGGATAGTGTCTGACTTCAGGGAGCTTACATTCTAATGGGGAAAGATAACACAAGCAGGACAGTTGAGCCAGGAGTTCTGGGTTGGTCTGCAACAGTTACAGATCCATACCTCACTCTGAAGGTGATTCTAGGATCAGGGAAATCCCCATCCTTTTATAAAGTCTAACACTCCAGTTAGGACTGTCCAGCTGGCTGAGGAGTTCCCTCCCCCCTCCCGTTCTGCCAGTTTGGTCTCTGCAATTAAAAGAACTTTATTGGCTTGATACCAGTCTCAGCTCAGCTGGAAAAGTCTCTATCCACCAGTCTGTCATTACTTCTCTTTCCCACAATCTCAGATCTTTAATTCTTTCTCAAATTTGGGACTTTTGATAGTAACTACATGGCTGTAAAAAAGCCATTTAATTCTCTGGGACGATTTCTCTTCCTCCCTCTGTGTGTGTATGAGGAGGATAGAGAGAAGAGCAAGCACAAACAGGCTTTATCTTACTCAGTAAGGTTCCTTTTATTTGCTCTGCTCCACTCTTCAGCTCTGGTGCCCTTCTTGTCCCTTTCCTTGCTAAAGGATGATCTCTACAGAGACCTGGGAAGGTCTTAGCACCCAACAGCTAATCCATAGTATGTCCATCTAACGACAAGGCTGTTTCCATCTCTGGGAATCTGATCCCCCGGAATCTTTATGAGTCATCTGCAAATCTACAGCCTTTGAGGTGAGATCTAGTCATTCCTCTTCTTGCTTCCTTTCTATTTGCTTTCTTCCTCTCTTGGTGCTCTATCTTTCCTCCTTTGTGACCTCTACTTCCAGCCTTCTTTTCTTACAAACTTAGTCAAAAGACCTGGCCTTGAACAAATCACTTAATTTCCCTGAGTCTTGTTTGCCTCATCTGTAAAATGGGAGTGAACATTTTTGCACTTCCTACCTTTCAGCGTTGCTTGTAAGGGAGGTGTTTTGCAAAATGTAAAAACATAAATGGAAGCTATTATTTCTAAAAATCCCTTGAAGTTCTATTATTCTATAATTATTTTTCCCTCTTTTATTCTTCCTTACACTTTGACTTCTTCCCTTTTCTTGCTTCCCCATGATAGCTTTATTTTTTTCATTCTTTCTTATACTTCTTTATCTTTTTTTCTCTCTTGCTCCCTTCTCACTACTTCACTGCCCCTTTCTGCTTCTCCCCATTCACTCTCCCTTTCCCTTTTCTCTTTACCTCTCACCCTTTACTTTCCCTTTCCCCCTTTCCTCTTCCTTCCTTCCTTTTCTCTTTGCCCCTCTCATTTTACTCTCCTTCTTTTTTCCCCTTTTCTTCCTTTCTCCTTTGCCTTTCTCCTCATTTCCTTTCTCCCTTGTGCTCCCTTTTCTCCCACTCTCTCTGCATCCCTCCCTCTCCTCTTCCCTCCTTTACTCTCCTGCTTTCTTTTTTCGGTCTCTCCAGCTCATCTTCTCTGACTCTGTAGTTCTCATGCATTAATTTCAGACTAAATGTAAATAAATCCATTGGATGGCATCCAGTCTAGTCTGCTTTCCAACTCTAGCTGCCCTCCCTCTGCCCTGTGGCAAGGTCTTAGCCCAGGCTTGGCTTTACCAATGCTTCAGCTTTGAGAAAAACCATGGGGTTAGAGGACAGAATCATAAGCATATAGGCTAGAAGAATTCACTTTATAGAATAGAAAAAAGGCATCTCCCCTGCTTGACCACTAACACTGTCTTTAGTGGTGACCCTGATACACCTCTCACACTTTTCTTTCTTTCCTATCTGGCATTCATAAGATCATCGATCAAGAAGAAACCTTTAAGGCCATTTAGTTCAATCCCATCATTTTGTAGATAAGAAAACCAAGGCTTGGGAAGTTAATCACTTGTCCATAATCACACAGGTAGTAGGCTTGAGAGATGCCTTTTCCACTGTTTCATGATGAATCTCTTGTCCCCTTCCTTCTGGATTCTCTTGCCTGTTATTACTACCTCTTGAACCCTCCCCCCCCCCCGTTCTGTCCAGTTCTCCCCCTTTCTCTTTCTATTACAAGGAAGGCAACTTTTCAGTGACAATAAATAATTGATGGAATTCTCCTCTCCTAGAGAACAGGTTTCATATTTTAGAGATAGTCCGTCCAAAGATGAAAGAAATGAGATTTCTGTTTCTTTTACCCACCCACATTCCCCCATTCTACAGGCAAGGAGAAGGGAATGAAGCTCCAGGAACAAGGCTCAGATCTAGTGGGCTCCCTCTCAGCCCACAGGGCTTGCCCATCTCAGAGGTCCCACCTCTCCTTTCTTTCTTTTTTTTCCCTTCCCTTCCTTTCCTCTTTGTCTTTCTCTCCACTTCCCTCTTTATTTCTACCTTCTCTTCCACTCTCTCTGCATCCCTCTCTCCTGCTCCTGCACCCTCCTTTACTCTCCTCCTGCTTCCTCATCCCAACTCTCAAATCTCAGGGCAGGACTGTCATTTGCATTAGGCTGGTGTGTGCATGTCAAGCCTGCATCTGCCTCACTCTGAGCTCGAGATACCATCTACCCCTCTACTGGATACTGGAGCCTTCATTCAGGCTAGAGTTACCCCAGGAATCACCCCAGGAGCTTTCCCACCCCACACAGGAACTACTCCCAGGCAAGGAGCACTACACCCCAGGAGAACTTGTTCTTTGTTTCTGGGGCAGATTTTTATTGCCAGGGTCTGGTGGCCTGATCCTGTTTCTCCTCAGTTTCTCCAGTTGCCTGTTTTACTCAACATTTGGAGGCTAGTCAAAGGCAGGTCAGCATAGTGTACAAATCCCAGTGACCTGCTGTGTTTTAGTTTTTATCCCTGACTCAACGTCTGCCTGTCTTGGGCTGTCTTTTAATCCCAGAATCTTTCTGTCTCACTCTGTCTCCTATGAGTTGTTCGGTCTGTCTGAACTTGTGCTTCAGTGTGTTCTTCCCTTCTCCCATCATAGAAATGGGGAGGGGAGTTCCAGAGCTCCCTTTGGTAGTCCTTGTCATTAAGAGGTTTCATGGTGATTTGCTGTGGGGGGGCTTCAGATTGCTCCATTCTATACTTGCTGTGTGTAGTGACCCTTTGTCCCACTGACTTTACTGGCTTAACAACCTCTGTTCTTCTGCTCTCCACTCAGAGATCTTTCTCATGCTTAAGGAAGGGGGGTATGGAGAATCAGTCCTCTTTTCTCTCTTGCCTTCCAGGCTGGTTCCACTCCAAGAATCTCTACCCCAGCCACTATAATTGTGGGATTGGGGGTGGCTCTGTTTCTCCCACTTCCGCCCACTGTGCAAAGGGTCATTCTCTATAATTATAGGTGGCAGCTCAAGTTCTGCAAGTCCTCTCGTTCTTTGTCTCTCTCTTTTGTCTCACTCCCTTCCTCTCCTAACTCTTGCCATCCCTCTGGCTCTTTTCTCTTTTTCTCTCCTTATGTGTCTCTTGTTCTTTTTTTTTCTCTCTGCACTCTATGTTTTTAACTCTTTCATTCTTGAAGAGGATCAAATATATCAGGAGGATGATTTCTTGACTTGAAAGTGAATTGGATTAAAGTGAGGCAGGACTGTGCAAAGTCATCCAACCTCACTCTTTCCTCCAACATCATAGGAGTCCAGAGGCAAGACATCAGTCAGGACGACTAGCAATGGGTGCCATGAAAGACCTTGGCCTTTTTAACCTAAGATCTCTCCCAGCTCTCACTGTGTCTATGGCAATATCCATTCAGCATTCTGTCTTAAAGTGTCTGTCTGAAAGAATGGACCACAGGGTCACAGACCTAATGTTGGACAGACCCTAGGATCCCTCTATACTTCCTCCTCCTCTTCCTCCTCCTCCTCCTTCTCCTTTCTTTTCCTTTCTTTTTTATTTAATGAGGAGTCTGATACCCAGGAAATTAAGTGACTTAAGTGAAAGTCACAAGATAGTCTCTGTCTTTCATCTCCTCTCTAACATTTTCAAATGAGACAATATTTGTCATGCACCGAACACAGTACCAAATACAACAAATGCTTAATAAACGCTTGTTCCCTTCCTATTCCCTGCCCTTCTCTCTGTTACTTTGTCATTGTATCTCTGTTATTCTCTATCTTTGTCTAGTTATGGTCTTTCTTCTTTTCTGTCTCTCTCTCTTCCTCCTTCTCTCTCCATGTTTCTATCTCAGACATAGACTCAGAATGGAAAGGAATTCTAGGTATCCTCTTAGTCAGGGGTACTTTACTCTCCTTACTTGTGTCCTGGACTTGTTTGGAAGTCTGGTAAAGCCTAGAGAGCCTTTCTCTGGAAAACATTTTTAAATGCATAAAATAAAATATATAGGTTTACAAAAGAAAATAATCACCATGAAATATTCATCAATATATATATATATATACACATATACAAACATATATATATATATATGTATATATATATACACACACACACATATATATATATGTATATATATACACACACACACACACACACACACATATATATATATATATATATATATATATATATAAAATCAAGTTCATGGAACTCAGGTTTAGAAATGCTGGGTGTCTGTATGTCCGGCTTAGAGTCTCTCTGTGTCCCACTGTCTCTTCTGAATTGATGGGTCTGTTTGATTCTTTATTTCATTTTACAGATGACAACACAGGGGCTTGGGAGTTCATTTTGTCCAAGCTCATATCTCTAATAAGCAACAGGACTAGAATTAGAACCTGGTCTTCCTTATAATCTGGCCAGGGCTCATGTTGTCTCTCTTCCCATTGGCACTCTCCTTTTGATCTTTGTTTTTTTCCTCCTCTTCACTTTGGAACTATCTTTCCTCTTTCTGCTGGATAACTTCAGCCCTTCTCTGGGCCACAGCCCCCACCCCCTCCACATAACACATACAGTGTGGTTTGGGAACATTCTATTTTGAGGCTGGTGGTGCTGGCGGGCAGGGAAGGTTTGACTGGAGAGCCATGGGAAGGATGGGAGTGTGAGGACCCTAAGGCAACCATGGGCAAGGGGGCCTCAAGGGAGACACAAAAATGTGCCTCCTTCTAGGGGCCTCCTGGAAAATATTCCTGAGTTATCTGTTCTCTCCTCAGCCCAAGACAAATCCTCATCTGCATCTCTCCTGCCTGAATTGGAGGTAGCGCCATCCCCACGCTTTTCAGAGGCAGCCCTGGGAGAGGATCTCCTAAAGGAAGAAGGCCCCCCTATGCCCCAGGGTAACGGACCAGGGTCTCTCCAGGCCTTGGAAAGCACTGAACCTGCCATCTCTCCAGAAGCTGTGACATGTGAGTCTAGAGGAGGGAGGGATGCAAATGAATTCAACACACTTTTATGGGGTACTTCTGATGAGCATAACAGTACTAGTCACAGAAACAGAAAAGAGTATGTGCCTTCAAAGAGCTTGAAGATTAGCTGGGGAGATAGTCTCTCCCCAACACACATGTAAGCAAGTAGTTTGCAAAAATATCTATATGTATGTATGCACACAATATACATGTGAGCATACATAATTCATGCACACATGCATGCAGAGTTAAAGCTTGTATGTCACTTAACTTCTGAGTGCCCCAGACACCATCTGAGGCACAAATTTCTAAGACTATAAATTGAAGAGCAGGTGATAATCTTTCTGGGATAGAGAAGCATTCTAAAATATATGTCTACAACTCTGTTTATACATCAGTACATACATTCCATTATACATAATAGACATCACATAAGATCTTTCCCTTAGTAAGTAAACCAGGGGATAAAAGAGCAATGAAACGTGCCTTCCTGTTCAGAGGGGTCGTGAGAAGGAGGAAGAAGAGGGGAAGAGAAGAAATATTCCTCTCCCTCCAAGATTCTGAACCTAGCTCACGCACCTGAGCAAGGATTGGACACAACCTTCTACCTGGGGCTGGGGGGTGGAATGCTTGGGTAGCACGTCCAGGGCCATGTTTGGCATTCTAGAAATAAGGGGAATTTATCACCCTCTCTCTCTGCTCCTTCTCAAGCATGAACCATGGACATAAGGGAGAGAGAGGTCAGCTTTCTGGGCACAGGGGAAGGTAGCATGGGGTCAGGGTTAGACAGATGCCCCTTGTGTCCAGTGGGCTGTGTTGTTTGCTCTGTGACTCAGCTCTCTGTCCCCCATACCCACCTCCAAAAGCATAGGCAGCCTCTGTGTCTCCCTCCCACACCCTCACCTCCTCCCACCTCTGGCCACATACACATTTAGTTCCAAGAAAGAGATCTGTGGTGTGGGAGGCCAGGCAGGGGGTATGGGAGAACCCTCAAAGGCTCTGGGGAGTAGCTGTTGCCACCATGGTGGATAGGACAGGGGCCTTGAACAGGGCCGAGAACTCCCGATGGTCTGAGCTCTCCTCAGTTTATCTGAGGCAGGCCCCCAAAAGAGCAACAGCATGAAGCCTTGTTTCTAGTGGATTTTCCTCCAGTGTCTCCCAGCCCTTTGTCTTCTAGCTAACTCTCTCCCAGTTTCTGTTCTATTGTTCTTCTCTGTCATCCTGTTTTCCTATGTATCTGTTATTCCCCCATCTTTTCAGAGTGATTCTAAGTCTTCTGCCCCATGGAATCTGCTCTATAGCCCCCACATCAGTATTCCTTAGTCCCCTTTCCCTTATTTTCTGCTTATCTCTTAACCTCTTGGTCCCCCATCCCCACCTCAGTCTCCTTTGGAATATCAGTGTGCCTCCCCTCAGACTCCACCTGCCCTTCTTATCCCCATCTCTCAGTTACAAGGAACACGGGCTTCCACAAAGAACGCTAGAACAGGGGCGCTGAGCAGCAAACACCCAGATTGCCACCTGTTCTCTATCTTCAGGCAGGACAGGTTTCCAGGTTACCAAGTTCCTAAGTGACTGGAGGGAGAGGGGATGTCTGCTCCAGTACTAAAGAAGCCTTTGCAAGCAGAGACCTGGGATTTCTGATCAGCCCCCAACCACAACACCATTATTTCCTTAACTGTGGGTGCCGTGAGGTGGGGTGGGATGCTGGAGGGACAAGGTGCAGCTTGGGGGCTGAGACAGAGCATCTCCAGAGCTTAACCAGACCCTACCTCATTGGCCCTGTATCTGGTCCCTCCACCTGAAAGCAACCAAATAGTTTCTACCTTCAATAGGCTCCTTGCTTCCCTCTCCCCCTGAGCTCTGGTCTTGGGCCAGGGCAGAGAGGCTCAAGAGGGAACAGAGGAGGTGATGAGAGTGTGAGTGTGTGTGTGTCTGTGTGTGTATGAAAGAGAGAAGGAGTGTGTGTGCGAATGTGAATGTGTTTGTGTATGGGGGCTAGATTCTAGGCTGGAGAAGAGGAGGTAGGAAGGGCATTCCTCTCCAAACATATGTTTCCAATAACTCCCCATCACGTGAAGTAGAAGTAGCTGGGGTTTGGGGGGGCAGGGAGGAGCTGCTGGTTAACTGCTTCCATGCCTATCCCTTCCCACTGCCTTCTGAGAACCCAGGCCTTTTTGCTGTCCTTTCTCTGAGGACAAAATAGTTCTCAGAACAGGAGAGGACAGCTGTGGTTCTGAGAAATGACAATCAGTGTTGGGGATGCAGCCTAGGAAGATCATTGTATTTTCTAAAGATCCAATGCTTAAAACTATAGGGGTGAAGTACCCCCCAAAGGCCAGTTGTCCTGGGGAATGAGGCAGCTTGACATAGTGCAATGAATATTAGCCCAAAGTCCAGAAACCTCCGTCCAAACACTGTGGCAAATCTACCTTGTGATTTGGAGCCCTTCACTTTCCCTCTGTGGGTTTGGTGTTTTTCTTCTATAAAATGAGCAGTGGTCCTCAAACTTTTTAAATAGGGGGCCAGTTCATTGTCCCTCAGACTGCTGGAGGGCCAGACCATAATAAAAAACAAAAGCTCACACTCTGTCTCTGCCCCTCAGCCCATTTGCCATCACCTGGAGGGCTGCATAAATGTCCCCAGCCAACTGCATCTGGCCCGGGGCTGTAGTTTAAGAATCCTTGGACTAAAGGGTCTCTCAGGTCCTTCCCATTCTATGTTCTGTGTTTAAATATTCTTTATGTTTAAGGGTTCCCTCTAAGCTCAGACATTCTGCGTTTTGTGTTTAAGATCTTTTTCCACTCTATCATTCGTGTGTTCTAATATTCTTTCCAGTTCTGAATATTCTGTTTGAACATTCTACACCCTAAAGTCCACGCAAACTCCAACGTATTATGTTTTGTGTTCTAACATTCTTTGTTCTAAGATCCCTTCCTGTTCTAACATTCTGTTTTTAAACATTCTATGTTATATTGTATAATTGACATTTAGGGGAAGGAATTAGGGGAAAGGAATGAGAAAAAAATGGGAACACAAAGTTTTGCAAGGGTGAATGTTGAAAACTCTCTTTGCATATATTTTGAAAATCAAAAAATTATTATTTTAAAAATTATATATTCTAAAGTCTGTTCTAGTTCTCCTAATCTGCATGTGAACATCCTATATTCTAAGATCTGTCCAAGCTCTGACAACTTTTGTTTTGTGTTCTAACATTCTGTATTCTAAGGTCCTCAACCACTCTAAGATTCTGAGTTTAAACATCCTATATTCTAAGATGCTTTGCAATTGTGACATTCTGTAAACATTCTATATCCTAAGTTCCATCCCAATGCTTACATGTTGTGTTCTAGGTTCTAACATTCTGTGTTCTAAGATCCTTTATGAGAACTAAAGTTCTTTTCTGCTCTAACATTCTGCATATAAACATTCCATGTTCTAAAGTCCTTTCTAATTCTACTGTTTGCATGTGCGCATCCCATATTCTAGGGTCTATTTAAATGCTCACATACTGTTTTGTGCTCTAAATTCTATGTTCTGAGATCTTTTCCCATGCTAACATTCTATGTTCTAAGGTCTTTTCTCATTTTAACATTCTGCATTTAAATATTCCATATCCTAAGAATTTTCCAAGTTTTGACATCCTGTGTTTGGGGTTCTAACATTCTTTGTTCCAAGATGCTTTCCAACTCTGACATCGTATCCTGTTTAAACATTCTGTGTTCTAAGGTTCTATGTTTGAACATACTATATCATAAGCTCCAATTAAGTTTTGGTATTCTAGGCATTTATGATTTTATGAAACTATGACTTCTAAATAAGACTTTCCTAGGGACTAATCTGGCATCCTGGGCCCATGGGGGCTCCTGGAGGCTCCCTAGCCCCTTCCCTTTTTCCTTCTCTTCCCAGGCCAGCCTCAGGGGCTTCCCTCCCCAAAGGGACTTCATGGGCCCTCCAGCTTTACCCCGCTCTTGCCCAATGGTGCTGGCCATTCCCCGGAGGCGGGTGGCACCAGGAGGTCAGGGAACGGCACACTGGGTGGCCCCAGAACCCACCGGAAGCTGCAGCCACACTCATCATTCGTCAGCCAGGGCAGCAAGAAGAGCAAAGGAAGCACAAAGTCATCGGCTTCCCAGATTCCCATTGAGGCTCAGGAAGGTAAAAAAAAAAAAAAAAAAAAAAATCTTATTCCAAAACTCTGGTACTCTGTACCTAATAGCTTGAAACTGAGTGCTAGGGAATGTATCCTTCCACTTTCAATTTTACCAGGAATAGGTTCTCTGATCCAGTAAAGTATAAGGAAGAGTCCTAGATTTGTAGAACTGGTTTGAATTTAGACTTTTCTGTGTGATCCTGGATAAATCACAAATTTTAGAAGGGAGGGAGGAGTTTTAATCAACCCCTTTTCAACTTTAAATACTATACACTATAATGAAAATTGGATTTTGGAATCATAGTAAGTTTTGTTATTGTTCAGTTGTTTTTATTCATATCCCCACTCTTCCTGACCTCATTTGGGATTTTCTTGGTATAGATAAGGAGTGGTTTGCCATTTCCTTCTCCAGCTCATTTTACAGATGAGGAAACTGAGGCAAAGTGTCTAGGGTCATACAGCTAGGCTCAGGAAGATGAGTTTTCCTAATTACAGACCTGGTGCTCTGTCTCTGCCCCTCATGGTGAGTTCAAATAAAAAACCTACACGTTTTAGGGAAAGTGTTTTATGCTTTTTGGGTCTGTTTCCTTATCTTAAGTTTCCTTCAATGAAGGAGTTGGACAATAATATCTAAGTTCCTTCTGGCTTAAGATTTCTGACCCTATCTTTCTGTCACTCTTTTCTTATTAGTGGACAACTGGAAATCTGGAACCAGTAAACCAACATTTTACTGTGCACCCAGTCCTGTGGGGGTTCTGGAGAAAGTGGAAGATTTGGTTCCTTGTCCTTGAGGTAGCTGGTATCTCAGTGGATTGGAGTCAGGAGGACCTGAATTCAAATCCAGCCTCAGACACTTAACACTTACTAGTTGTGTGATCATGGACAAGTCATTTAATTGCAATTGCCTCGCTACATTTTAAAAAATGAATGAATGAATAATAATAATACTTCTAACTTCCCAGGATTGTTATGAAGATCAAATGAGATTATCATTGTAAAGTACTTAGCACAGTGCCTGATACATACTAACTGCTATATAAATGTTACTTCTTATTACTACTAGCTATGTAACTCTAGTTACTTCAAATGTAAAGTAGGAAAAATAATAGCACTCGCCTTGCAGGGTGGTTAATAGGATCATATAAGATAATGTTTGTAAAAGTGTTTAACACAGTGACTGGCACATAATAGATGCTCTATAAAGGCTTCTCTTTAATTGAGTCATACAAATTGGGAAACAAAATTAATAGAAGAAAAATCATCAAAGAACAATGCAAAGCAGAATGGCATCAAGTGTTGAGTGTGTAACCCAGTAGCAGAATATAAATGCAGTTGGAATTCAGAGAAATCAGAAAAAATCAGTCATTCACTTTATAGAAGTTATTATTTGTAGGACTCCTTTGAACAATCAGCTCTCCCAATGCAGAAGTTTAGCAGCTATACTGATAAAGATTTAGGCTAAGGTAGTGGAAAGAGTACTGAGCCGCGAGTCAGGAACTAAGCTGGAACTAGGCTGAGGTAAGTGGGGCTTTTCCCCGGAACACCAAAATTTAGAGGGCTCTGATAGTACTTTTAACTGATAGCAGACTCATCTAACTGTGTCCCCAAATTATTAAGAACAATAAATTAAAATGGAAAGCCATTATATGATAATCTCTCCTCTGGTGTTCTGCTTAAAACCAAAGTGAACTCTGAACCAGCCCCAACCTGCCTCCCCTCTCTCTTCACTCCCAAAGAAGCCTCTTCAACAGAATTTCTAGTTTCTCCTTTTCCAATCAAATAACTTAGCTTTTAAAAGTTGATTTGAGGACACATTTTGTGCTGTTTACTCCAACTGTGTTGTTTGAAGCTTGCTCTGCTTACCAAAATTACTAGCTATTGCTCTGGCAGGGAAGCCTCCGGATTTCACTACTGGGTGGCTTTATGCAAACCACCTCCCCTTTCTGGGCATCAGTTTCCTATAAAATGAAGGGGTTAGACTAGCTGACTTCTGAGGGTCCTCGAAGCTCTCGTGATCTCTGAATCTAGAACTGAGAAGCAGAATGATACAAAGGGAAAGAGAATTGGGTTTTGAGTCAGATATTGTTGTTGTTCTGTCGTGTCCAGTTCTTGGTGACTCCATTTGGGATTTTCTTGGCAAAGATATTGGAGTGGTTTGCCTTCTGTTTTTTTTTTTTTTTCTCTAGCTCATTTTACAGATAAGTAAACTGAGGCAGAGTTAAGTGACTTGCCCAGGGTCATACAGCTAATATGTATCTGAGGCTGGATTTCAACTCAGGAAGATGAGTCTTGCTGACTTCAGGACAGGCGCTCTATCCACTTAGCTGCACCTTGAATCAGAGAACCTGGCTGGCTTTCCATCCCAGCTCTGCTGTGTGCTACCTGTGTGACTTCAGACAAGTCACTTTGTTTCTCCAAGCCTCAGTGTCCTCTTCTGTAGAATGGGGTGGGGGGGAGAGGGGGTAGATTAGATGAGCTAGAAGATCCCCTTCAGCTATAGCCCTGGGGTCTCAGGCTCTAGCATTTCCCTTTCCACCGCCTTCTCATCCTTTGTTCCTGTCCTCCCTAGACTGCTGCGTACACTGCATCCTCTCCTGCCTGTTCTGCGAGTTCTTAACGTTGTGCAACATTGTCTTGGACTGTGCCACCTGCGGCTCCTGCTCTGAGGACTCCTGCATCTGCTGCTGCTGCTGCGGAGGGTCGGGGGAATGTGCCGACTGTGACCTGCCCTGTGACATGGACTGCGGTATCATTGACGCCTGCTGCGAGTCGGCTGACTGCCTGGAGATCTGCATGGAGTGTTGTGGGCTTTGCTTCTCCTCTTAGCCCCTGGTCCTAGGCGTTGGTCTGGGGGAGAGGGAATAATGGGGGAAGGGGACTCCCAACCCAAAATGCCTCCCTCCTAGTCTCTACTACAAATCAAGTTGCCTCCTTGCCAAGGATTCATTTGGGGCTGGCTTGAGCTCCAGATTGGCAAGGTGGGCAGAGACAACTTCAGTTTAAAGGCAGTGGAGGAAAAAGACACAGGGGGGCATTATAGCCTTCCCCTTCCCCCCATCCTTTTTTCCTCAATTCCCGGCACCTGGACCTTAATTATGGAGCCCTGATATGGGAGAATCCCAGTGGTAGTAGATTTAGAGACCCAGAGATCCCAGACAATTACTCAATCAATCAATAAGTATTTATTAGTCTAAGGTCTTAGGGGCCTGTCCTCTGCCCCTGCACCAGCATAACTGAGAACTCCTAGAAGGGACCCTACCTGGGGGTAGTCTAAGACCTGGCTCCCTGTGTTAGAGCCCTCAGGACCAGGCTTCAGTACACTGTGAAAGTCAAGGGAGAGGAGCCTTGGGGAGAAAGGGACCCTGCCAGCCACCAGTAATTTTGTGTTGGGGGAAGTGGAGAGTTGGGTGGGGCTCCCTAGAATCTGGACTGGACAGACCTGGATTGAAGGTGGTGAAGAAGAAAGAAGGGACAAAGAAAAGTCCTGAAATTTTCTACCTCTCACCACCCCTAGCCCCAGACTCTCTCTGACTCTATCCCAGCCTCTGGGGCAGCTAAATGTGAAGAAAAAAAAAGACACTTCAATTGGGGTACTCATCCCCATCCCCTCTTCCCCTCTTTTTGCTCTTTCCCCTCTCCTGGGCTTCCCTAGGATGCTAACCTGAAGAATGACCTAGGAGAGGAAAGCAAAGCCTAAAGACTGGATGTGTGGAGAGAGAATAAATACAGTAGAAAGGCGAGGGGGTGGGGAATTATATGGAAGAGACTGGAATGGGTGGTGGGAGGGGAATGGTGGGGAGGGTCAGGCCTGTTAGTTGCTGTAAATAAATATCTTTGCCGTTTCTCACTTTTCCATCGTGTCATTGTAGAGCAGGATCTATGGAGCTAGAAAAGGCATGAGAAGTCATTAAACCCAACTCCCTTATTTTCCAGATCAATGTCACAGAGCTAGAAAGTTGCAAAGCTAGAATCCAGCCTAAGTTTTCTCACTCCAAGATCAGGATTCTTTTTACTTGCAGAATAGACAGGATGGTCTGTTTTTTTTTGTTTGTTTGTTTGTTTGTTTGTTTGTTTTTTTTGTTTTGTTTTTAATTAACATTATTTGTTTTGATTTTAAATGGCATTTTCTTTTTCCAAATACATGCAAAGATAGTTTTCAACATTCACTTTTGCAAAACCTTGTGTTCCAAATTTTTCCCTCTCTTTCCCTCTCTCCCCTTCCTCAAGACAGCAAGCAATCCAATATAGATTAAACATGTGCAGTTCTTCTAGACATATTTCCACATTTGTTTTGCTGTACAAGAAAAATCAGATCAAAAGGGGAAAAACCATAAGTAAAGAAGAAAAAGCACTAAGCAAACAGATAACAACAACAAAAAGGTGAAAATACTTTGATCCACATTCAGTCTCCATAGTTCTCTCTCTGGATGTAGATGATACTTTCCATCATAAATCTATTGGAATTGGATGACCTATTTCTTAGAGTACCCAGTTCTGTCTCACTCTCTTAGGGATGAGTATGAGAGCCTGGAGGGCTGGATTCCCATGCTCCCTTTCCCTTCTCCCATAAAAAGAAATAGTTCTGAGTGAGCCTGACTTCAGGAGACACTTGGGGGTCTGAAAGGAAGGAGTTAACCCCTGGCATGGAAATTAATTAACAACAGATGTGTTCGGTTTCAATTAATTAATCTCCTGCTGACTCCAACTTTTCAGAGCCTGTTCCCTAGGATGCCTTCTTCCAAGTCAAGAAGCAATTTCCATGCCAGTAGGGGAATGGTGCCCAGGGACGTGGCTGACCCCTTGCTTCAGCACCCTCTCTAAGGCTCTAGACTGCAACTTAACCAGGAGGAAGAGGGTTGGGTATAATGGCATGTCTGGGAGTGGAAACATTGGGAAAATTTCTACCTTTTGTCCCCTAGAGAAGATACCTTTAAAGTACTAGGGAGATGATCTATTTTAATGATGGAGAGAGATCCACCCTGGATAAAAGTCTCTCTCCTGAACCCAGAAGGACTGGTAGGTGAGTTAGTGCTGAAAAAAAAAAAGTAAAAAAAAAAAAATAGAAACTGTTCAACCTGGAAAAGAGAAAACTGAGGAAGGATGAGCAATCTACCAAAGGCCATCATCACTCACTATTTGTTCAATCCTGAACCAGACCTTGTATAGGGAAGCAGAAGTTAGGAAGGGGGAATCCAGAAAAGCAGAAATATGAACATCTTCAAATAGCTTATATCTAACTCGAGAGACAGAACCAACATATGGAAATAATCAGAGGTAACATAAACTTTAAACTGATTTTGGCAGTAGGAAAGCTCAGGTAAGGTAGGAATTAGTGTGAACAAGGATAAACAGAGAAGTCTTCATATAAGAGATGGAGTTGAACCAAGCCTTACTCTTCCAATTTGTCTCAATTGCCACTGCCCACTTTAGTCCAGACTTTTTCAATTAAATTAAAATAAAAAAGCATTTATTAAGTGGCAGCCATGTACAAAACACTAAGGTAGACTCTGGGGATACAAATCAAATCAAACCCCAAAGAATTTACAATCATTTCTTCTCATCTAGGCCAGTCTATCTTAAAGGTGAATGGTGTTGCAGTGGATAGAGCACTGAGTTCAAATCCAGCCACAGACACTTCCTAGCTGGGTGACTTTGAAGAAGTCCCTTAATCTTTATTAAAATAAGGATAATAACAGCACTTAGTTTTCAGGGTTGTTATGAGGATAAAATGTGATAGTATTTGTAAAAAAGGATTTAGCATGGTGCCTGGAACACCTAGATACTATATCAATGTATGTTCCTTTTCATTCTTCCCTAACCAATCAAATTTTCCAAACTGATCTACCCTTCCATAGTCATCCTTCATATTGCTGTCTCCACAATAAGCATTGGAAAGATGCCATGTTCTGATCACATCATTCCTTTACCAAAAACCTGTCAGTGGCTCCCTATGCCTACTGAATAAAGTAACAATTCTTGTTCTTGTCATTCAAGGCTCTCTCTAACCTTTTTTTAAAATAGTATTTTATTTTTCCCCCAAATATATTCAAAGATAGTCACCTTTGCAAAACTTTATGTTCCACATTTTTCTTCCTCTTCTTCCCCCCTCCCCAAGACAGCAAGCAATCCAAATATAGGTTAAACATGTACAATTCTTCTAAATGTATTTCTATATTCATCATGCTGTGCAAAAAAAATTAATCAGATCAAAAAGGAAAAAGATGAGAAAGAAAAACAACAAAGAAAAACAAACATTCAGCCTTCATAGTTTTCTTTCTCTGGATGTGGATGGCACCTTCCATCCTAAATCTATTGGAATTATGGCCCTCCATAATTCCTGCATATGCTCAATGCTTTGGCCAAATTGAAACGTTTTAGCTTTTCTCATTCTACTGTCTCTGATCCAGATTTGCTGGATATGAGGATTAGACTCCTTATCTGAAACCCCTTTCCTGATTACTCTGCACATTCTCCCCCAAATAATCTTTCCTTTCTTCACAGCACTTTGCCTGGATGTTTCCTTCAAAAATAAAAGATCATGGTCAATGAATAAACATTAAGCACTTACTATATGGGAATTACTGGGCTAAATGCTGGGAATCCAAAAACAGGTAAAAGACAGTGCCTCTCCTCAAGGACCTTCCCATCTCATGGAGCCTCCATTGAGAGCTGAAAGGGATCTCAGAGGCTAACTAGCTCAACCACCTCATTTTATGGATAAGGAAACCAAGCTTAAGTTTGTTCAGAGTCACACAAGTAGTATCAGACATTGCATTTACATCAAGGACTTCTGATAGATCCAGAGTCTGGTTCTCTCTTCCCCTCCCACTATATAGTCTTGTCTCCCTTTACCTGATTCTACCTTGCATCCTAATTATTTGTCCATTTCTTTCTCTCCTTATTGGGTCGTATGTCTCTTCAGACCCTGCTTCGCCATATTCGTTGATATGATTGTGTGCTTAACCAAGTACTTCACACAATGAAGACTCCACACTTGCTTACTGACTGAGTGAGTGAATGGATGAATAGGATTTGGATACATGGGATGTATTTAATCTCTGAAGAGACATCCTGCAGTAGAATGAATGGGAGGTTTGAGAATGAAGATGAGAAAGGATACAAAGAATTCCCCAGCTTCCTCAAGTTTCACAGGAAAATTTTCAGCCTCCAGTGGCAAACACAGAATCTTAAAATGAACCTCCAAACCAGGAATTCTTAACCCTTCTTTGTGTCCTCAGACAACCTGGGAAGCCTAAATTCTAATTCTCAGAATGTTTTTCAATGCAGAAAGTAAAATACAAATGAAACCAATTACATAGTTATCAAAATATTTTACAAATCAAGAGCTCTGTTGGAGTCCCTGATCTAGTTTAGTGTCCTGGTTATGCAAATGAGGACAGCTAGCTGGTATGATGGATAGAGTGGTTGTAAGGATCGAATGTGATAATATTTGTAAAAAAGGCAAGATAAATCCTATTATTATCCTTATTTTACAATTGAAGAAACTGAGGTAGACAAAGCGACTTGCCTAATCTCACAGCTATTAAGGATCTGTATTTAGACTTGAATTCAGGTCTTCCCTTTCATTCTATCCTTACCACCACCTAGCTGTCTGAGTACCACCTGTGGAACTCCTCTCCCCCTCCCACTTTCTTAGCTGACGTCACAGCTATAATTGTGGCTCCTCCATCTTTGGGAGCCTACTGGGCATAGGGACTGAAAGGTCTGTCCTTCAAGGCGATATGTGACCTTTAAGTCCATTTGGGGGTCAATGAGGAGGTCATGGGGCCCTACCCCCAGGCCGGAGGCTCAGGGAGGAATTGTGAGGTGGGGGCAGGCCTTTGCTCAGAACTCAGCCTCAGGAAGAGGCACCTCTGCAGCCCAAATAGTGATTTCCTGCTGCAGACTCAGAGATGTTTTCTTTAGGATGGTGGCTGAAACCAGAGAGGCCCCGAGGGGGAGGGAAGAGAGACTGGCTGGAACTGGGAGGATTCACTGGGGGATAGGACCCAGTCAGTACATACACATACACACACACACACACACACACACACACACAAAGAAAAACTTTTAGAAACACATAACTGAGTAACAGAAGACTTTTGGGAAAATAGAAAAAAACTGAGAAATCTCAAAGGGGTACACTCATCTACACAAACACTGGAAAGACACTCATGCACAAAGATGCTCCATGAAGCCGTAGAATGTCGGAGTTGGAAGAAGCCTTAGAACACAGGGCACAGAATGTGAGAGCTGGAAGGGATCTTAGAATACATTACATTGGGAACACAAAGCATAGATTGTTAGGCTGGAAGGAACTTAAGAGAGCATCTAATGCAACTACATCATTTTACAGATGACGAAGCTGAGAATCAGAGAAATTAAATGATTTCCTGAAAGCTCATCGCAGCAGTAAGTTAGACAAACTAGGATTCAGACTCAGGCTCTCAGACCACAAACCCACAAGCTCACATAGACCCTGTCATTCATATAAATATATTCCAACACACAGACATTCATACTAAAATCATCTGCATCATCACAGTTCACATTTTCTCACAACAAATTTATGAAGTATGTGGTCAAAATATGACTGCTCCCATTATTCAGATAAGGCAATTGAGGTTCAAAGAAATTGAAATTGACTTTCTCAGCGTCATATAACTGTCTGCTGTTGTTGAATCATTTTTCAGTCCTGTCCAACTCTTTGTGACTTCATTAGGGGTTTTCTTGGCAAAGATAATGGAGTGGTTTGCCATTTCCTTCTCCTGCTCATTTTACAGATGAAGAAACTGAGGCAAATTAAGAATTAAGTGACTTTGCCCAGAATCACATGGCTAGGAGTGTCTGAAGCTGGATTTGATTAAGATGAGTCTTCCCGATTCCAGCCCCTGCCCTCTATCTACTGTGCCAAAACTAGCTGGGATTTGGCAAATGTTCATATGGACATTCAAAGGCACACAGGTATGTGAGTGAACATTAGTATAATTCAAGAGCTCACAGACATTCATACCCAAATACTAATTACACTTCAGAAATACAAGATGCATGCGCACAGCCTCTCCCTCATTATTAGGGACCACCCACTGGGCCTTGCAGTAAGCAGTAAAACAATCCCAGCATCAATGTGCAACACACATTTTTAAGTAACTCTTAAAGCTCTGGTCAGGATTGGGCAATTGAATCCAGAGGAGCTGACAGGGAAAAATATTACACGCATACACACACACACACACACACACACACACTGAGCAGAAGTCAAATGCAGTAATGATTGCTCCACTCATTACTGGATGTTTTGGGGAGATTCAGAAGCAGAAGGAGTTTTAGACCTTCTCCTGGGAAAGCCTTCTGTTTAATTCAGGAGGCATAATATCTGTTCTTAGGGTATATCATGCCTTATGGGAAGATGCAGCCCCTAGGGAACTCCCAGGCCAATGGAAGAGAAATTTATTAAGACTATAAAGGAAATAAGGAAGGATCTCATCAGGCAAGACTTCTTGAAAGAGGAAAATTTAGAGCCGTTTTGGGGAGCGAGGATGGGAATTTGGTCTGCTAGGTAGTACAATGAGTTGGGTCTAGAGTCAGGAAAACTCATCTTCCTGAGTTCAAATCTAGATTCAGACACTTCCTAACTGTGACTTTAGGCAAGTCACTTAACCCTGTTTGCTTCCGTTTCCTCATCTGTAAAATGAACTGGAGGAGGAAATGGCAAAACACTCCAGTATTTTTGACAAAAAAACTCCAAATGGAGTCACAAGGGATGGTATTAAAACAACACACAGTAACAAAAGAAAGATATGGCTGAACCACAGACGTGACCTGGGGATACCTAAGAATTTCTCAACACCCACCCTCAACACTAAATGATCAAGTTTTGCCGGCTCAGCTGTTTTTTTTCTTTGAGGTTATATGATGGGTGTGGTAAGGTGAAGCAAGTTATATCTAGGAGAGGGGAGGGTGAGGAGTTAATGCTAGGTGATGGCAAAGGAGGGAGGCAATGGCATCTTTCATATACAAAATGATGTTACTGAAGGTCCTTGTTCGTGTGGGGTTGAGGTTGGAAAGACTGATGTACCAATCCCTCCCCTCAGTGCTTGCATTCAAAGTGACCTTTGAGTCCCTCCCCCTTCCATCCACAGAGTCTGCCTTGGGCAAACTGGTGAACAGGGAATCTTGTCTTTGGCCCCTCTTCTTTCATAGATATTTTTTCCCTTAAGGTTCCCAGTGGCCAAATGCTGTCTCCCTTCCCAGAGCTCCCAAGTAGCCTCTCTTCCATCTAGGAAGCCATCTGTGTTCTAGACCAGAAATACCTAATCTCTCTGTGTCATGGATCCACTTTGCCAGTGTGGTGGAATCTGTGGACTCCTTCTCAAAATAATGTTTTTAAATACATATATTAAATTACATGGTATTATAAAAGAAATAATTGTTTTGAAATGGAATTCTCAAAGTACATTTAAAAAAGAAAAACAAGTCTATGAATCCCTGGTTAAGAGCCCCTGTTGTAGACTTTCCCTTCTCCCTCCATCCCCCTACCTCCTCACAAGGCCTTGCCTTTTTACAAATTAATTAATTTTTTTAAAATAGTATTTTATTTTTTCAAATATATGCAAAGATAGTTTTCAACATTTACCTTTGTAAAACCTTTCAATTTTTTCTTCTTCTCTTCCCCTCTCCCTGCTCTCCAAGAAAGTAAGCAATCCAATCTAGGTTTAACATGTACAATTCTCCTCCTCCTCCTCCTCCTCCTCCTCCTCCTCCTCCTCCTCCTCCTCCTCCTCCTCCTCCTCCTCCTCCTCCTCCTCCTCCTCCTCCTCCTCCTCCTCCTCCTCCTCCTCCTCCTCCTCCTCCTCCTCCTCCTCCTCCTCCTCCTCCTCCTCCTCCTCCTCCTCCTCCTCCTCCTCCTCCTCCTCCTCCTTCTTCTTCTTCTTCTTCTTCTTCTTCTTCTTCTTCTTCTTCTTCTTCTTCTTCTTCTTCTTCTTCTTCTTCTTCTTCTTCTTCTTCTTCTTCTTCTTCTTCTTTTTTTCCTGAGGCTGGGGTTAAGTGACTTGCCCAGGGTCACACAGCGAGGAAGTGTTAAGTGTCTGAGATCAAATTTGAACTCAGGTCCTCCTGAATTCAGGGCTGGTGCTCTATCCTCTGCGCCACCTAGCTGCCCCTATGTACAATTCTTCTAAACATTTTTTTATATTTGTCATGCTGTGCAAAAAAAAAAAAAAAAAAATCAGATAAAAAAGGGAAAAAAATCAGGAAAAAAAAAACACAAGCAAGCAAACAACAAAAACAAAAAGGTGAAAATATTATGCTCTGATCCATATTCAATCCCCATGGTCCTCTTTCTGGATGCAGATAACTCTTACCATCACAAGTCTATGGAAATGCTTTTAATTACCTCATTGTTGAAAAGAGCCAAGTCCATCACAGTTGATCCTCACATAATCTTATTGTTATTGTGTACAATGTTCTCTTGGTTCTGCTCATTTCACTCAGCATCAAATCCTATCATTATTTCCAGGTTACCCTAAAATCAGCCTATTCATCATTTATTATAGAACAATAATGTTCCATTGCATTCACATAACATAATTTATTCAGTCATTTCCCAAATGGTGGACATATATTCAATTTCCAGTTCCTTAAGACCTTGTCTTTCACTTTATGAGGTAATAACCAGCACATCTCACACTTTGGCTGTGTGATTTTGGATAAGTCACTTCCACTTTCCTTACCTGTAATAAGAGATTATATTTAATAGCTCCCTTCCTGCTCTGTGCTTTGTGATTCTACAATGTGATTCTGCAGTCCATCTTTGAAATTGTTTTCTCCTCTGCACCAGAGGCAGATACACAAGATAATCTCCAAATCTCCTTTGAGTCCTAACATTTGATGATTCTATCACCTTTGTAGTCTCAATCCCTGTAACCCTTCTTCCCCAACTGTCTCCTTTTTGGTAAAGAAGGCAATGTGATATAGTGGTGAGAATAGTGGCCATACGATCAGGAGACTTGGATTTTAATCCTGGCTCTATCTATCATTAACTCCACTAGGGCAAATAAATTCTCCTCTCTCTACCTTCTTCATCTGTGAAATGGGGAGAGTCAGTGGATCTATGGTCTTTCTCAACTATAACATTTTATGATTTCTCATCCATTTAACCTAATCTTTGTCAATGTGTTCATGAGAGAGAAATAACTTCCCTGGGTTCCTTTTATCTCCTGGGCTATTTTTACTGTGATCTTCAGTAGATATTCTTCCCCATTTCTGTTGCTGAATATCAAAGAGTGGCTGGAACAGTAGGAATTTGGGCTTAGGTAGATAATGTCTAACCTTCCTGGGTTCAAAGCTGATCTTAGACACTTCTTAACTGTCACTTCACCCTGTTTGCCTCAGTTTCTTCATCTGTAAAATGAGCAGGAGAAGGAAATGTTAAGCCACTATAGTATCTTTGCCAAAACAACCCTAATGGGGATAAGAAGAGTCAGAAATGGTTGAATAACAGGAGTGAAGAGTAAAATTGAGAGAAACAAGTTGAAGAGATGCTTTTGGGCAACTGAGGGTAAAATTTGCCCATACTAAAGTCGTTTCTGTATCCCAGCCAAGGGAGGCCAGGGGAGAGAATAGTTTCTAGGTTTAGGCAGCAAAGTAATTGAAAAAAAAAAAAAAAAAAAGAATCCTGGGTTGCCCAGAAGAAGCAGAGGAAAAATGACTGCCTTTATTTCTACATACCCCAGGAATATGGAGACTTAATAAACTGAGGGCTGCTGTTCACCCCCCATCTCCAAATATCTCCCACACACATACCAAGGTCAGGAAGGGGAAACTCAGAGTGCTTGCTGAAGTTTCCACAAATCAGAGGTTCATTTCAGCGGTAGTTACCTTAGAGGTCATCTGATTTACAGTGAGGAGACTGAGGTTCACAGGGGACAATATCTTCCCCAAGAATACTCAGCTGGCAGAGGGTAGAACCTAAATGGATGTTTTCAAGACCAGAGGTCTTGGCCGCTGTCATCCTCAGTGGAGGGTGGGGTGTAGGGTATAAAAGGAGTTGAGCCCTCCCTGCTACATACTTCTCCAAGAATGCTTGCCAGGGGCTGGCTGTTTGCCTGCCTTTGCTGTAGAGAAGAAAGGAGCTGACACTCATTCTTGGCTGGTGCTTCGAAGTTAAGAACATAAGCCCATCAAAACTCCAGCCTAGGTTTACTCTTAGTTTCTACAGTCCAAAGTCCCACCTCTCCCCAAGGGCAAGAGATGAGAAGGTGCAGGTGTCCTCCCTGACACAAGCTTCATAGATGAGGGATGGGCCCTAAATACCATTAGCTTCTTTAGTAAAACAACACAGATCTGTCATCTAGAAATCTGTCTAAATTTTGGTGTTAGTAATTGAGATTTTTCAGATTACACTATGTCATAAGATGACACACTCATAAATTACTTCTAGATCATAAATTTACTTCATGTTGAATGTAGAGTATTTCAAAGATGGATCTTAGTCTGAGCTGGAAGAATAAGGAGAGTCCTTTGGGGACCCAGAGTAATAAAGTTGTTTGTTCTAAATCCTAGATCTAGTGTGATAAAAACCAGTCTCCTGATAGCTAGTCAATCAATCAATCAGTAAATATTTATTAAGCACCTATTTACTACAGGCACTGTGCTAAGTACTGGGGATAGAAAAAAGAGGCAAAAAACAGTCCCTCTCCTCAAGGACCTCACAATCTAATGAGGGAATATCACATGCAAATATATAAATATGTGTGTGTGTGTACCTATATAACAGGCAAGCTATATACAAGATAAATTTAGCAGATATTGAACAGGGGAAGGAACTGGAATTAAGAGAAGATATCTATAGGGAAAGCTTTCTATAGATGGTTGGATTTTAGTTGGGACTTAAAGGACCCAGGGAGGTCAGAGACAGCCAGAGAAATGCTTAAAACCAAGAAATGAATAATTTTGTTCATGGAACAGCAGGCCAGTGCCATTTGATCAATGAGTACATATTGGGAAGTAAGGTATAAGAAGGCTGGAAAGGTCGGAAGGGACTTTGAATGCTAAACAGAGCACTTTGGAGAAAATAGGGAGCCACTGGATCTTATGACATGATCAGATCTCTGCTTTAGGAAAATCACTTTAATGACTGAATGGAGAATGGAGTAGAGTGGGTACTAGAGTCAGACAGAACCATTAGCAGGGATTGTAATAGTCATGCCATAAGGGGAGGAAGGTCTGCAGTAACTAATCCAGTCCTCCTGTCCATCAGACCACAGATGTCTTTTGTTTATCCTAAATTCTTCCTTTTCATGGTTCAGAGAGTGACTTCTACCTTTTCCCACACTAGTTTTAGTATTAAAGGTTTTAGTGACCAAATCCACTTCACATCACCAAGTCTAGTCAACTCTTCCTTAAAAGAATTGGCTTATCTCATTCCTTTCTATTCCTGCTGTTATCACTTTCATCTCACACTTCTAGATTGTTGCAAATGCCTTTTTACTGGTCTACATAACTCAAGGCAGTTTCTTTCCCAATTCTCACCTCTTTAATTTATCCTGAGCAACAAAGTATAACTGCTAAAAGAAATTTTGTTGGCTGAATGTCAGAGTTTGGATGTAGCATCTGAGCATAATCATAGTCATCCAACATCAGAGCTAGAAGACTTTTTAGAACATAGAAGGTCAGAGATAGGAAAGACTTTTAAATTTAGAATGTTAGAATATAAAAGGGACCTTAGAACACTAAATGTCAGAACTTAGACAATTAGAGACTTTAGAACATAGTGTGAGGATATAGAGCATAAAATATAAGAGGTAGGAGAACTTTAAGTTAGTAAGAACACAGAATATCAGAATTTAGAGCATAGACTGTCAGAAGAGTCTTATAACATAGAATTTGAAAATCTAGAACATAGAATGTCAAAGCTGGAAGGAATTTTAGAACATAAAATGTCAGAACTAAAAGGGACTTTGGAATATCATTTCTATCTTGCAGTCACTGAGACCTGGCTCCCCTTGTAAAATATAGCATGTATGTAAAATATACCTTGTCCTTCCTTTTCAGTTCTTATTGTGTCCTCTCTTATACTTCTTGACTGACTGGTTTTAGAGGCAAAATTGAAGTACTTCTTGGATCCCACTGACACTTCCATACACTCTCAATAAAGAGTAAATGTGTGTGGTGTGTAAATATATATGTGTGTGTGTGTTTGTGTTTGTGTGTACGTGTATGTACATATGTACCATCACTCAGCACTTTTTCCTCCTTTAAAGTTCAATCTAGCCACATTTGCCCCCTAATCCTGGTAGCTGATATCTGCTGGCTTCCCATACTCTCTGAGTTCAGTTCCTAACTCAAAATCTCCTTTTAAAATCCAACTCCTGTCTCTCTCTCTATATATATATATAAACAACTTTAAAAACTCTGATCTCCCAGTCTTTCGATCTGTACAACCTGTTTTTCCACTCCAGCTCAGCTACATCCAGAGTATTTCAAAGATGGATCTTAGATACCCTTGATCAAAATCATCCATGAAAGTTCCATTTCCATCATGAAAACCTCTGAAATTCTTTTATCTGATAAAAAAAAAAAGAAAAAACAAAAAACAACCTACTTTCATCCATTGTCCCTTAGGCCTTACTCCTCTAAACCAATTCTTTGTCCTCATTATAACCTCCAGTCGTCTTACCCCTCAATATTTTGACAAGGATTTTGCCTTATCCTGTTCTGGCTATATTCTACTCCTTTAGTGAACCAGTTCAACTTTACTCTCAAATCTCTTATTTCTTTGTCTTTTACCTAACCATTCTTGCATTGTCAAACCATAACCCTAGATCAGTTCCACCATCTGAAGGGCTCTGCTAAACTGAGCTGAACTTCCAACTGGATCTACTACAAATTTATTTTAGCTAATCTCAATTAGAGCTTCCTTTTACACATCTCTCATTAGTTCTTTATTCCATTCTCCACAATGCTGTTCCACCCTTCTTTTCTTCTATTCTCAAGTCTTCCATGGCACTTCTTTCTCCTACCCTCTCAGATGAAACTCTCACACTTTATTGAAAGAATCAAGGACACTTTCTATGAGCCTCTTTCTTCCCTCCTCCCTTTCATCTCATAACCCCTTAAAATGGACTCTGTGATAACCATACAATATGTTAGAACTTCCCTTCTTCACAGGGGAAAAAGACAATGAAGTTACAATTACACAACAACCAGCTAGTTAGAAGACTTTCTGAGGCTCAGAACTGCTTGACCTATCAATGATCCTTTGCAAGTGAACTGTAGCTGAATTTGGAGATGGCTGAGTGCCAGAAACCACAGAATCAACTTTGATCAGCTTAAGAACAATCTGAGCAGAAGCTGCAGACTCAAGACTTTTCTCAGGAGTTTCTAAACATCCTGCTGTCTGGTTTATTGTGTCTACAAATTTTCTCTCCCTTAACCCCTGCTCCCCACCCAAGAGCCTCTAGAAACTATAACGTCTCACCTCCTTTCCACTCCCTTTTGAGCAAATGAGAACTCTTCCCTATTCCCTTGTAGAATCTTCTCTTCTCTATACAACTTTTTCTCAGACAATAATTGCTTTTAATTGCTATTTGGAGTTTGTTTCAAGTCCCTTTATGGGCTTGGGCATATTTTGTTAACACTCTTGATATCATTGTTTTCTTCTTTATTCCAGTTTTTGATGAAGAAGTGTCCCTTCTTTTTCTAAGACCAATTCTTTTTGCATATGCTCTTGATCCCATGCCTTCCCATTTTTCCTCATTTTCTCTCTCTCCTTGATCATCCACAAATGCAACCAAATCTCTTTCATACATAAAAAATTCCCTCAATAGATGCTGGGATCCATAGATGGACCATAGACCATAGATAGAGCATGATCAGAGTCATATTCTCTTATAAGCTCCCTCCTTTCTCAGCCAAACTCCTTAAAAAACTCATCTGTATTCACTGCCTCCACTTCCTCTTCTTTCATTCTCTTCCAAACCTTCTGTAATATGGATTCTAACCTCATCACTCCACTGAAACTGGTCTCTCCAAAATTACCAATGATATTTTTATTACTAAGCACAGTGGCCTTTTCTCAATTCTTATACACATACACACATACATATGTATGTATGTGTACATATAGAAAGAGGTATGTGTGTGAATACATATATATATGTGCACATATACATACATAATGTTTGGGGCAGCTAAGTGGTACAGGGGATAGCGCATGCTTCAGACACTTGACACTCAGATATGTGACTCTGGACAGGACATTTAACCTTGATTGTCTCATGACAACAAAATTATAATGTTACTTAATTATATGTAATATGTACTATATATTTGGATGAGAATTGAGAAAAGGCCACCAAATTGTGTGTGTATGTATGTGTGTGTATGTATATGTACATGCACACACACACATTCCAGTCTGATATTGCTGTTCAGTTGTGTCTGACTCTTCAAGACCTCATGGATCATAGCATACCATTCATATCCTCCATTTATCTCCTAAAGTCTACCCAAGCTCATGTTTGTTCTTTACACAACACTATCTATTTATCTATCTCATCCTCTTCTGTCCCCTTCTATCTACTTTTGCCTTCCATCTTTTCCAACATCAGGGTCTTTTCCAGTGAGTCCTGTCTTTTCATTATGTGGCCAAAGTATTTAAGCTTCAGCTTCAGAATTTCACCTTCCAATGAACAGTCAGAGTTAATTTCTCTAAGTATTGACTGATTTGATTTCCTTACTGTCCAAAGATTTCTCAAAAGAATGATTATAGACTACCTATTGAATTTCAAACTGGATGTTCTGTAGGTATCTCGAACTCAATATATCCAAAATAAAAATCATTATCTTTTCCCTGTGGATTGTGACCTCAATGTCATCTTTATCTCCTCCTATGCCCTCCATCCTACATATCCAATTAGTTGCCAAATCTTTTCATTTTTGTCTCCATATCTTTTGCCTGTACTTTCTTGTCTCCGCTCACACAGCCACCATGCTGCTTCAAGCCCTGAAATGATCCAGCCTGGATACTTGCACTGGTCTCTTCTCCATAGGAGCTGTTTTCCAAAGTGATTACTGCGAGGACAGGGCTGGAACTAGGACTGGTAATCTGGGATGCTGCCGCTCCCAGGGCTCCCGGGCCCATCTGCCTCTTTGTGTCAATAAGGAAGTGACCGTAAAGCCTGTAATCAGAGTTCCTCATTTTGCAGAGAAAGAAACTGAGTGGACAAGAGCTGCCCAAGGAAATAAATACAGTAATTAGCAGAGACACTATTTAAATCTGTTTCTGTGATGCCAGAGTGCTGATACTAGTTGACTTTTAAAGTCCCTCCTAGCTCAAATAATCTTTGAATTCACAGTTAGGAAAAGCAGGTAGTTCCTAATCAGAAAAAGAATTCTGCAGTCTTTCTCTTCCTGTATGAGACCAACTCCGGTGTTTTACACACAGAATGCAAAGAAAAATTAATTTTAGTCCTTCTTAAAAACCATGATTTCTATATTTACATGTGCTTTAATAGAGATTTCTTCTTCTAAAAGAGGGGGAGACTAATTTGGCAGGAAAGCATGCTTCGTTTTATACTCAAAAAACCAATCTACCCTTACCAGCCACTCCTTAATCTGGGAATCCTGGGCCAAGCAGCGCCATCCACCTAGTGGCGAATGTTTGCATTGCAAGTTGCTTCTCCAAGTGATGGACGACTAGAGCTAAAAGGGGAACTGTTTTTCATTGCAAATAAAAGTTCTTGTCTTTCTCATATGTTCTCAGACATAGTCATAGAACTACAGAGATGAAAGGTGGACATCTAGGTTCTCACGAGACAGCGGCAGAGTATTGATTCAAATCCAGGCAACTGTCCTGAGTCACAATTCACTGCACTGTCCACTCTATCAAAGTACCAAGCAGGGGCTGTGGTGCTGACCATTCCAAATCTAAATCTAGAACCATCAGGCTGAAAATATCAGGGTAAGGGGGGGCGGAGAGGAAAAGGGTGATCTCTGCAGAAGAGGAAACTGAGTTCCAGAGAAGGAAATTAATTTGTCCATTCTATGAAATAATGACAAATGGAATCTCAGCTTTCATGTTTCTTATGTTAACTGCAGAGAGACTGCATGTAGGGTTCATGGCATAACACAGGTGGTCTTAAACTTTTTGGAATCATGGACCTCATTGGCAGTCTGGTAAAATCTAAGGATCAGAATGATGTTGCAAAAAAAAAAAAAAAAAAGGAAGAAAATGCTCATTTTCAATTGGGATTATTAGTGAAAATAAAAGAATAAATTATTTCCTATCCAAATCATGAGTCCCCTGAAATTTGACCTTGTCCCGGTTTTACCTGGGTTAGAGGCTCTCTAAGATTTCTCCTGGCTCTAACAAACTATCATTCTAAGTATGTATTGAATATCAACTATGTGCTAAAACATATGACATCTAAAAGGTTGTATTCAACTGCATTGTAAGTTTGTTGAAGGCAAAGAGTAGTTTCTATTACTGTTCCATAGTCCCACCCTTCATAGACTAGTGACATACATAATAGGTATATAATAAATTCTAACTGGTTTGATTTCATAAGATTGAGCTGTTATCTTCATGGAGCTTACAATCTAGTAGGAGTGGCAGGAAAAGGTAACTAATGTTAGGCAATATTTTATTCTAAGCACTCCATGAGTGGAGCAAGGAGCTCAGAGTGGAGAGAGAGATTGAGCCCTGAGAAATGAGGTTCCATATGAGAAAGCACACCAATGAATACCCTGCCTAAAACATCTTTATTCTCAAGTCGGGGGTCAGGGGTAAAGAAAATAAGCCCATGGAGCCAGGCCTGGACAACTCCCTGGTAGACTTTTAAACATCTTGTTGAATGAGTCAGCTCTAATGGCGCTCAGGAATTCACCAGCTTAGTTAACCTTTAAATTCACATGCTCCCCAGAAATTATTACTACTTTTCCCACCCCCCACACAATATCCCTTTTCTCCCCCTCCCCCTCATCCCTAGCTCTTTCTCTGTTTTTCAGGTATGTTTGGTTTAATAGTAGTGAATGGTAACTAGGTGTTTCCAGATTAAGGCAGGAAAAAGGGGTGTGTCTTCCAGAGGTAGCTCATCAATCACATCACTGAATTTTCTCTTTGTACTCTGTTTGAGATTATTTATTAATCATCGGTTCTGTCTTTACCTTACTTTGAAGTCTTCCTACTGGATCCTGTTGTTCTCAATAAAGTAGAACTCAATGTCTTAGTTGAGCAAAACAGTTTAATCAAACTGGGAAAAACAGAAAATAAGATTTAAAAAATCAGAATAGTATAGTCTCGTATGTGTGTATATGTTTATAGACTTTTCAAATTTAATTGAAACCTCTAGGATTAGGGTGAGGATGGGGAAGAAGGAAAAAATTATACACAGCAGAGAACAAAAGAAAGCTCAGGAGGAAGCATAGAAAAGCTGAATAGTTTTGAAAACAAAATTATTTATTATACAGCTTTTCTTGAAATGGAAATGTATTGTTTTGTATTGAATTCTTTCATGTTCTGTTATATATACATATAATTATTTTTCCCTTATCTTATTTTGTATTTAAGTTTAAAATAAACAAAAAATTTTAAAAGAAAGAAAAAATTAAAACCAAAAAATCAGCAGGAGTTGATTTTTCTAATGATTCATTCAAACTTTAATCTTTTAGGCAAAAATCTCTGCTTCCATTGAAGTTCCATTTGATTCCCTCACATCTGCCTCAGTGAACAGAGATTAAAACTTTTAATAAATTATCAATTAGATTCATGATCTCCTTGATTTGGGGGTTCCCTAAGTTGCTGTATCCAATGTTGTTCTTTCTGAATAATTTTTGCCCATGTTTTCTCCTAAGTTCAACACAGCAGATCATCCCAATATACTAGAAGCCATTGCTTTCTCCATCAGTGGAACAGTTTGGCTGTCTACCTGTCATCCCTTGATCTTGACATTTCACTAGTTCATCTTCTCTTTCTATCATTCATTTTCTTGATCCCATCTTTGGCTTATTACTCATTGACCACCTTCATGGTGGCTCTTCCTGGCAACTTTCAAAGAGGCTTCATAACTTCATCAATAACATATAGAACTTGGGTTAAATTCTGCCTCTGCCTCTTAATATCTATATGACTTTGGAAAAGTTTCATAATTACCCTAGGGAGTTGTTCTAAATGACATCTAAGATCCCTGCCAACTCTAAACTTAAGATCGAATGGCTTCATATCCCTACAATGAAATAAGCTATTAGTTTTTTGTTATTTGTTCATTTGTTTTCATTCAATAGTATTTTTTTCCAAGAAGCTTTCTATAATATGTGGCTTCTGAGCTCTCTTTCCAGAAATTAGTCCATTCCTGAACATGTCCTTTCCATCAGTGAAATTGGTGACTTACAGCACTCACTGGACTCCATAACAAGGAAGATGATGATTCTGCTGTACTCTCTGCCTTAGTTAAACACACTTGTAGCATTCTGTTAGGGGGAACATTAATATACTGAAGTACAATCAAAGAAAAAACCCATATGGTGAAAGGAATAGAGAAGAAGCCATGTGATGATGAGTTAGGGGAGTGTGGAGGGGATTCTGGGAGAATCAAAGATGCAACTTGAGACTTGATGAAAAAAAAAAACCTATCAAAAGAAGAATGACCTGCTTTGAAAAGTAATGAGTTGACCATCACTGGAGTTCTTCAACTGGAGATAGGAAGATCTTTTACTGGAAATGGAGATGGGATTCTTGCTTAGGTACAAGTTAGATTGGATGACCTTGAGTTCCCTCCTAATCCTGAGAATGTGATTCTGTGACATTCACTGACCTTAGAGACAGTAATTCATCAATTGGCAAATGTTTAAGTATTTAATATGTTTGCACTTAAGTTCAAGAGATCCAAAGACAAAAACGAAAGTCCTTGACTTCAAAGAGCTCACATATGAACAAAGGAGCTAACATGTACATTATATACACACACATACACACATGTGTAATGGTATGTGTGGTGCTGGGTCTAAGAAGGTTATGTGTCCACAAGACACGACTTCAAAGGAAGCAAAAATAGATAACACTTGAATCTTTTCTTCCCACCATTCTCCAAGAGATATTTTGATTTTTGTCAGGAAAGAAAGCAGAATACTGTGTAATGCCAGAGAAACTGAGGCAAGACAGAGATTGGTTTTTAATATTTTAATTGTGAAGCATTATAGACTAGCTGAGGCCAGCCGGCTGTATGGTACTCTTGTCCAAAGCATTCAGCAGTGAACAATTAAGGCAGAGAACTTATATAGCTACAATCTTATAGGGGAAACAAAGGCAGATAAAGGGGACCAGGACACTGGGTAAGGGCACAAGCCATAATTCTAGGAAACTTAGTCCTGGCAGGATAAAGGTCAAGATAAGAAGGTGGAGAGCAGGAGACATCCAGGTGAGGGCAAAGACTCAAAAGGAGGGGAAATTATCCTAGCAAGGATAATTCTTGATTGCTATGGGGACTCATTAATCCTTCTTTTTTATTTCAGGATCCATTCAGGAATGGAAGGGATAGCAGTCAAGAATTCAGCTTGAACCTAAAAACTATTCCTCCTAGACCAAGTAAGGAAGTAGATACATAGATAGATAGATACCTCAAAGGCTTAATTTCTTTCCTTTTAAATGTCAGTTCCACAAAGAGCACCCATAATGAATAGTAAATAAATAATTATCCAAGTCGATAGCAAAATAGAAATCAGAGAAGGTATCATATGACAATGTGCCAGACAACACAGAGTGAATGAGCTTTCCCATGAAGAAAGATATAATTCAGCCCACCCAAAGAAGAGAATCTCAGATCTCCCCAAGTGGAAATTCTCTGAAATCTCTAGTAGAATAAGCTGGGACTAGGGACATGATTGAAGCTCTGGCTTCTCTGTATGTTGGCTTCTTCTCAAAGTCTTTCTTCTTCTTTGGGGACCTGAAGTGAACGTGGAACTGCATGTCTTCTCTCTCAAATATGAAAACCAGAAGAACTCTCTTCACAAACTCTCACCAACTCCATCCCTCTCTTATATAAGCATTGAGATTAAGTAACCTATCTCTACTAAGGAGAGGAGTCATACAAATGAGCTTTTGAGGACAATGAGCATAGTTTGAGGAAGGACAATACCAGTATCTGAGATTAGAAATATAGAAAACCCTTCTAGAGGCAAGTATGAAAGGAGATCAGAGACTCCAAGGGACAGAGCTGGCATTCCTGGCATGAAGAAGAGCTAGTACAAAGATATGGAGACAAAAATGGAATATTTTCTGTGGGGGACAGGAAGTAGGTCAATATGGCTGACTCTCAGAAATTTTTGACAGCATTAATAGAAAAATCCAGATTGTAAAGAGATTTAAATGCTAAATAACACCAGCTAATCATTTCCTTGTTGCTACCATTAGAGATATTCAAAAATAGATTTACTCATATTTAACATGTATGGGATTGCCTGTCATCTAGGGGAGGGGGTAGAGGGAGGGAGGGGAAAATTTGGAAAAAAAGTGAGTACAATTGATAATGTTATAAAAAAAATTATCCATGCATATGTACTGTCAAAAAAATTATAATTTATAAAAGTAATAAAAAAATAGATTTACTATTCCCCAGTCCCACCTAGGAAACCAGAAAGCAGTACTGTACTGCTCTCTCTGTGTTTCTCATTTCCCCTTTCTTTCTTTCTTTCTTTCTTTCTTTCTTTCTTTCTTTCTTTCTTTCTTTCTTTCTATAAGATAACTTTATTTATTTATTTTTGTTTGTTTTTTGGTGAGGCAATTGGGATTAAATTACTTGCCCAGGGTCACATAGTAATGAGTATTAAGTGTCTAAGGCCTTATTTGAACTCAGATTCTCCTGAATTCAGGGCCAGGGGTCTATTTACTGCACCATCTAGTTGCCCCTCCCCATTGTTTCTTAAATAAGCACATAGTTATTTAGGGTTTTCTAAGGATTTTTGCTGCTAAGGCATCTAAGTGGCACAATAGATAGAGTTCAGGGCCTTTTTAGGAAACTTCCTAAATTCAAATCTAGTCTCATATACTTACTAATTGTGTGACCATGGACAAGTCACTGAAACCTGTAAAATGAACTGGAGAATGAAGTTGCAAGTAACTTGAGTATCTCTGCCAAGAACACCCCAAATGGGATCATGAATAGTTGGGCACAACTGCAAAACAACAACTACAAGGAAATAGATTGAAAAAAACAAATGTGTCATAGATCTAGAACTGAAAAAAACTCACAGATTATCCAATTCAACTGTAATTTAATGACACAGTATTGATGTAATATAACATTTGAGATCTCCTGATTTTAGGGGGGCTTCTGTTTTAACAATAAATCAGTACTTCTAAATCTTCTGACTTTGGAATCTGCCTCAGGAAACTCCCAAATCTGTCTGATTCTGAATAGACCACTCCTCAGATAGCTTCTGGTCTCAGGATAGTCCCACAGAGCAAACTTCTGAGACAACAGTGAATAGACCACTCCTCAGTTCACTGCTGACTGTTAGATAGAGACCACTGGAGACCACTCCTCTGGGCCATAGAATTAGCATGTCAATAATAGAAAACCGGATAAAAGGGTCTCCCTCTCTCTTAGTGCTTGCTAATTTCTTTTGACATTCAGTCCGTTTGTAATGGAGTTATAATTACAATAAATTTTGCTCCTTGACTAGGAAATGAATTCAAGCTAGCAAATTCTTTTGAGACACCTCAAGACACTAGTCTGTGATCCCAAATTTTTGAGGTCCCCTTTCCTAACTTTAACAGTATCAAAGAAGGAATTTGAATTTAGCTCCTCTAACTTAATAACTAATGCTTTTTATATACTGTGTAACAAAAAATTTTTGAGTTTGCTGCAACTTGAAGATGGCAAAATTCATTTGCTAACTAGTTTTCTCTGAGGTTTTACTTGCTCTCCTTCGATGACCAATGTGATCCTGTTCTTTTCTCACTCCTTAACAAGAACTGTCTCTCAGTCCCTATAACAAGAACTCTTTGCTCTAAAGGTACTATAGTACATTAAGAAAAGGTAGTGGGGTGCTATGGGACGTGCACTGGATTAGGACTTAAGGAACCTGAGAGAGGGGCAGAAAGGCTCAGATATAGACAAAAAGTGAAGAAGTCATTATCAAGCTGTGGTCCTTCTCAGAGGTACCAGGCTGTGTGATGAGACAGAATAGGCCTCTGGAAACAGATCTGAAGTCTGGGCTTAGCAGAAATAGGCTACTGGCAGGCTGCACTGGAATATGCCTTGTAGCTTGGACATGGTGTGATATTTCAGGGGCTTCTGTGATTGCCAGTTATGGTATAAGCCTGTGAGCTTGTCCAACTGAGCCTGAAGGCTTAAGAGGTAGATGGCTCGGATGCTGTGATTTTACACTACGTCCATCCTTCTTCCCCTGTGATGGGAAAGTAGAAAGATAAATGAGAATTAAAGTATCAGCTCCCCTAGATTCATGGGAGATGGCAACCATTTTGTTAACAGGACAAGGAGCATTTCCTGTCTAAATCAGTTCCTTATTATTCACCTTCTCTTTCTGCCTTAGTTAAATGTCTTCTATCTTATGATCTACTTTGTTTATAATTTTTTTTAAGTCAGCTCATAATAAAAATAATAATTAAAAAAAAATTCCGCTGTACATTCTTTCTGCAAGGTTGTATTTGGACTCCATTAGCACTTAGAAAAAGGTGAGCTTTCAGATTTGAGTGGATTACTTTGCACCTTGCTTTTAATAGCTTATTTGCATATGAAAAAGCCAGCAAAACATCTGAAATCCAACAGAGACAATAAATTTGCCCCAGGCCATTGACTACTTCAGCTTTCTCTCATCCACTCATTTGTGTGGACCAATGAAAGAAACTAAGAATTTCAAAAAAGCTGGCAACTCTGAACTTCAGAGATGTTTGATAATTATTGGGGCAAATAACCTTAGCCTGGTTATGGCCTAGCCTGCAGATCTAGAAGCTTTGGGAATATCCTGGATGATTGCATAAGTAGGATGAGTTCAAGTCAATAACAAGTTTTTTACATAGTACCTACTATGTGTCACTCACTGGCTAAGTGATGGGGATACAAAAAAAGGCAAAAGATCATTCCTGCTTTCCCAGTCTAAATAGGAACACACCATGAAAATAGCTATATACAAACAAGATATAGGCAAGGCAAACTGAAGGCTAATAACATAGGGAAGAGGGAAAGTCTTCAAAGGTTTGGGGAAGGGGAAGCTACAATTCTGTGCAAATGCATGAAATCCAGAGATGGAGATAGGAGGAACTGTACCACAGAATAAAGGGTGTGGTATAAAAGAATTACAAAGATAGGAATGGGGCAGCCTCATTGAAGACTGTATATTTGATCCTGGAGGTTATGGGGAGACACTGGTATTAATGAGTAAGGGAGAAAGTTAGCCAGATCAGTGTTTGTTTTGTTTTTTTGCTAAGGCAATTGGGGTTAAGTGACGTGCCCAGGGTCACACAGCTAGGAAGTGTTAAGTGTCTGAGATCAGATTTGAACTCGGGTCCTCCTGAGTTCAGGGCTGGTGCTCTGTCCACTCCACCACCTAACTGCTCCCACATCCATACTTTAGGAAACTAGTGTAATAGTACAAGCATGAGGTGAAGAGAACTTGGAACAGTGAAAACTGTCATATGGCATAAAAATCCATATATGAAAGATACAGATACAGGACTTGCAACATATTGAATGTATGGAGTAAGTGCCAGTAAGAAGACAGAGAAATTGAGTGACGGGGCAGATAGTGGTGTTGAGATTGGGAAGAAAACCGAAAAAGATTGGGGTCACAGACCATTGTCTTGAGGTGTCTCAAAAAGAGTTTGCAGTTTGAATCCATATCCAAGTCAAGGAGCAAAGTTTCTTGTAATTATAATGCCTGTTGAAGGTGTCTATCTTCCAAGAGAATTTGGCAAAGAAACAGAAGCAAGGTGACATATTTATCCAGTTGTTCATGTCATTGATATGTTAATTTTATGGCCTAGGGTAGAACCAAGGAGTGGTCTCAAGAAGTTGGCTATTACTGACCAGCAGACCTAGGACTATCCTAAAGCCAGAAAACTTTAGAATCATTGACAGACAAGATTATTAGAACAATAGCATTCTTAGATCAGAAGGCCTCAGGATCAGATTCCAGAGTCAGAAGATTTAAAATCTTCTGACAGATTGTTAAGAACAGAAGCCCTCTAAGGCGAGGGGACCTTAAAATTATTGCTGTCTCCCCTAGGAGTTATATTACATCAATGGTATCTTCAATAGTAAAAGAGCAGCTAAGGGACACTATAATTCATAGAGCTCTGGGCCTGAAATCAAGAAGACTCATCTTCTTTGTTCAAATCTGGCCTCGGATACTTGCTAGCTGTGTGATTCACTTAACCTAATTTGCCTCAGTTTCCTCATCAGTAAAATGAGCAGAAGGAAATGGCAAACCACTCCAATATCTGCCCAAAAAAACCCAAAACAACCCAACAACCCCCAAACAAAAAAAAAAAAAAAACCACACAAAACTGCAATAGTAACAACTCCAAAACAAAGAGTTGGACATGACTGAAATGACAGAACAACAATTATCTGGGGCAGCTGGGTAGCTAGAATGCTAGCCCTAGAATCAGTAGGAACCTGAATTCAAATTTAACCTCAGTTATTTACTAGCTGTGGTCTAAGATTCTTTCTAACTGTAGATCTATGATTCATTATGCTGAATCTGATAGGAAATTCTTAGGGTTTCACAAGTCCAGGGGAAGAAAGGAAATAAGAACCTCATGAAGGACAAGACCAAAAAGAATGCATATTGGTCTATCCATTCATCAGTTATTCAGATATAAGCTCAGTCTTTGATGTATTCAATATTTAAGCTCATTATCCTTCTGATGTTCCCCAGATCTTTGGCCACCTCAGCTTTATGATCCTCTCTCACTCTACCTTAGTTAACCAAGGTACTGGTTATCTTGGGAAATGAGGACAGGAAGGGAAATTGTAGAAGAGAAAAATTACTCTTCCTTTTTTCTAGCACCAGGACAGAGGCTAAGAGCAATTCAAGGAACTCTGACTCCTCACCAGGATGTTAAGGGTTCTCTCTCCCTCATTCACAGAAAGTGTATTCTTTCCAAGGACTCCTCTTCTACAATTATTCTGTCTCAAGAGCCCAGGACCAGTAGCTGTTTCTGGGATGGGTGTAAAGTTATAACTAGGGTTTTTTTAACTTAGATCACAAAACAAACAAAAAACTAGAGTTGCATTCTACTCTGTAATGGTTCAGAGGATAATAATGATTCATGTTCACCAAGAGAGAGGAGATATTCCTTCATTTCTTAGCCCTGCACCAAGAGAGATGAAATATACTCCCATTTCTTAGCCCCCCAGAGACCTGGGAAGGAAGTAGGCTCTAGGAGAAATGTTCCATGGTGACTCTTGGGAAGGTAGACCTGGGGACTTTGTGCCTCCAGTGAAGTATAGAAACAATGGCCACCATAGAGAAAATGAATAGTGTTCTAGTTATAGGTACTCTGGGGATAAATCTCTATTCATCTATACATCCTGGCTGGGACTACTAGGCCACAGATACACAGGAATAACAAGTGTCTTCAGAAAGTCTGGAGAAAGGAGATAGAGAGTACTTTAAACTGTATTGGGGTTCTCAGAACTCACTGCTTCTTATTTTTAAAAATCAGATCAGTTAATAAAATGCTGGTCAAGTCACTTACGTGCCATTTGCCTTAATCCACTGAAGAAGGAAATGGCAAACCACTCCAGTCTCTTTACCAAGAAAACTCCATGGACAATATTGACAATGTTAGGTAGCTGATGTTTCATCATCACTTTTTCATCACTGTAGTATCCTGAGGATCTTAAAAGTTTTCACAGAAGAAAACAGAATTCATTAATTACTGGAAAGTGAGATGGTCCTTCTCTAAGATAAAAGGGGACTAAGCTATGTGGTATGAGAGAAGGATATACAATTTGGATGCTAGAATATACTTTTGACTTCCTCTCTCCCTTCTACAACCCTTAAAATTCTCATTTACTGATTCTGCTATGGGTAATGGGACCTGGGTGGCTACCAATTGTCCCTATTTATAAAGCCCAAGTTTATTAGACAGTAAGCAAGACTGCTAAAGACATCACTGCAGAGGAGAACCTGATTCTAGAAGATGAATATAGGATCTATGACACAAATGATTTCAAGTACCCAGAATGGCAATTATTTTGATTTGTGCTGGATAGCAGGGAAGAGAGATTTTTCTCAATACTCTTTCCCCTGCTTTTGCTGGTTATAGCCCATGATTCAAAGACAGATTCTTAGACATACATACATATTGTTCTTTCTTTATTCCTTTCCCTGGTCTAGGATATAAGTGATTAGGCAATTTATACCTTCCACCACTGAAGAATTAAGAAGACAATTTGGAAGAGAGTTAGGAGATGACTGGAAGCAGATAGCACCATAAAGGAGTGCATGACCTATTTCTTTTCATTGCTGCTATGCTCAATAAATTATTATTTCAATATATTAAGTCTCTGAGTTCTGTGGATGTGAGGAGATTTGTGATCTGACAAAGGAAAACCCAGTTAGATAAGGTAGGAGCTCTAGAACTGTGTAGAAACTGTGTATTTCATATTTTGAGTAATATTTTATTTTAATCCCCACCTTAATTTTTGACCCAGATAATACTGTTTCTTAAAGCCACAGACCAGAAGACTAGTCTAATTTATAAGTTAAGCAACTTTTGATGGTCAATGGAAAATGGAAAACTTTTTAGTCTCCTAGAGGGACTCTGGTGAAATCCCTAGACTGGCCATTCAAGTAAAATGCCATATGGTAGACAATTCAGATATTTTATTTGGAGAATAAAAGATGTTTGAATGACTTATATGGTAGCTCATACAAGATAACTCATACAAAGTTATTGAGAGACAAATCATTTAACCTCTCAATACCGCAAGCAGTTCTCTAAGATCATAAATTTAAAAAGAATGATAGAGGGTTTTTGCAAGCTGGGAGTTCTCTAAACCAGAAATGTCTAACTTTATCTGCAATATTCCGGGGTGTGCCTCTTCCCCACTCATCAGATCAAAATGTAATTGTTTAACAAATAAAAATACAATAAAACATAGACAATGTTTTAAAAAATTATTGAGAGACTTGGCAATGTGCTTATTTACAAAACAGCCCTAGAGAATAGAAGGTATGCTACCAGGACTATTCACTACAACCACCTACTGTGCATAAAAGAATTAGTTGAATACTTGTGCCAGTGAAGACTGGAAAAATGAGACTGTCTGCCAGTTGTACAAACATTTTCTAGCCAAGTATGGGTGCTGAAAAAAAAATGCACTCAGTGAAGGAGCCCATGTGTCTTATTACATGGCAAGAAAATTGAACCCAAATACATCTCCTCAATTGTGCCTATTGACTTTCCTGGATTTCTTTAAATCTCAACTAATATCCCATCTTTTACAGGAAATCTTTCATAACCTCTCTTAATTCTAATGTTTTTCCTCTATTAATTATTTTCCACTTACCTGTATATAACTTGATTTGTATATATTTGTTCGGATGTCGTGTCCTCCATTAAATTGTAAGTTCCTGGAATTCAGGGACCTCTTTTATCTCCTTTTGTATCCTTAGTGCCTAACAGTGCCTGGTACATAAAAGGTACTTAGGAAATGTTTATTGATTGATTGATTGGTTGATCGACTTTTCCTGCCCAGAACTACTAAAGAGACTCTTAAAGGTACAGATTCAACCCACAGACCATGGACATATGGATATCCAGAAAAGTCTATAATGATCCTGATGGTCACCCCATACCAACTACTAACTCAGGAATCAAAATAGAGAAATCAGTAACAAGATAATTAGATTTATTGGACTAACCATTAAACTAAGTTATAGTGTTTCGAAGAAATAGCAATACATTTATCTAGGTGACAATATTAGATTTTGCCCATGTAAAATGTATTTTATATGCAATTACATATGTTTATTGGTCCATCTGTTCCTGAAGGTTTGAATATCCTTGTTTTTTGTTTTGCTATTCTGTTCATTTGACTCTTTTGTGTCATGTTCATACTATACCTTTATTTGTGTTTATGCTGCATTTTTAATATAGACTTATTAGTGGTATTATTGCAATTAACTAGCTTTGTTTTGTTGCCATGCCTTGTTGTTTATGATTAATTGTACTGCCCTGTGAATGTGCACGTACTTTTGAGATGTGTATGTATTATGTCCTAGATATAGTTAGGAATGTTGTCACTGTAGTAGCCTCTCAGAAGATGCTATATATAGTCCCATGTCTACTGCATGTACTATTAATACACATTTGTTTTATTTGTTTTCATTGATAGCATAACTTGGTTACCTGGGGCACCAAGAAAATCATCCTCGTTGCTTTAAAGCACTATCTGTTTATTCTGTATGTTACAGGTGTCAAGCCTGGCCCAATTGATTTTGCAAGGGACTGCAAGAAATTTCAGCCCAGAAGAGGAATGTAACCTGGGACTCAAGACTATTTGCCTAAGATTCTCCTCTGTAAAGAATGATTACTCAATGCTGTTGCTCAATGATACCTAGAGCTTGGTACAAGAGAGATCTAAGTTCTGACTTCCAGTCTCAGTAGAAGACTTTTCATTCTGGTCTCTTCCCAGCGAGCTTCAAAGAAGCCAATGTGCAGAGGACTTGGGGTCTTAAGTGTGTCATTGTACTTGTCTTGCTTCCTTAGAACTTTGGGGACTTTCCACTTGGGTGACATTAGTTGAGCTGACATATATCACTCCTAGGGGAACAGCTCATTCACTCTATGTATCATTTGATGTGTTTTCATATGTATAACTTCTCTGATAACTGTTTGTTATTGGCTTAGATAAATGGGTTTATTTGCAAGTGATGGATGATAATCTCTGTGTAACAGGGATTTGGTGGGGAGTCAAGCTTTTGGATATAATATGGGGCACTCCTTCCCTGAAAAAGGGATCAATAGAATGATTTAAATATAAAAAATTTTCCCTAGGTTAACAGGAGGGGAGAATAGATGTAATTCCAGCCCTGTGTCCCCTCTCTGAGTAGAGCAGAGCTGGCTTCATGGCTCCAATCATTTGCTTTCTCTCCTGGAAGGAATCAAAGTCTCCCTTGGAGAAGTGGCTGGAGGAGACCCCAGAGACATTTATTCATACCTCCCTGTAGCTGCATATAGACAAACCCATATGGATATACACTAGAAAATGAGCATGGTGATACATTCTCCTTCCTTCTGTAAGCTTAAAGATAGCAACATCCAAACTACATGATTCAAGGGCACCAGAAAAAGGACTCTGTGTATCATAAGTGTCATAATAATAAACTATTCCAGGCTTCAGGGCTTTGGAGATCCTGCTGATTCAAAGGATGATTTATAATGTTGACCCCTAAAAATTTCACTCTTGAACTTAACCTCCATCCCAGGCCCTATTTTTTTTGGAGCCATACTCACCCACTGTGCCCCCAGATTCATCACAACCAATCCTGGGCCCTCAAACAGCCTTTGAAGGTAAGGTCCAGATAATTATGTTGGATTCTAAACTGAAGCCTAGAAAGTGCTGTATAACTTAGGGCATCTTTTCTCTCACTCCTCTCTGGTATATTCATCTGGTATATACTGTCAATCAATAATCAAAAAACAGTGTAGTGAAAGGGAAAAAACCTATTGAGCTGGAAAATAGGAAACCTGGGTTTTTCTCCCAGCTCTGCCACTGACTCAGTCAGTTTACCTGGACAAGTCAGATCCCCTCTATGGGCCTCACTCATTTCTCTCATCATTATGAAGAGACCATTGTATTATATCTCAAAGATTTCTCTGAGTTTAACAGTTCTGTGATCCAATAATTACAGTATAGTGTGCTGATATACTTTCCTTATTGTTTAGGCCCTTGACGCTACAAAAATGAAGACTAACCAATATCACTATCCCAAGCAGGGGGTAGAGGGGGTGGTTCCCAACCAAAAGACAAGGGCCGGCTCTTGTTTCTTTGCTCTATAATAATTGTCCTCTTAGCTCTATAATAGGTAAATTGATTATCCCCAAGGCATATCAAGCCACTTTGTCTTTGGCCATCACATCCCCACTGGGAAAGAACCAGTGAAGTGGGAAGAACACTGAATTTGGAGTCAGAGGATCTGTGTTCCAATCCTGCCTCTCCCAGTCCACTAGTTGTTGTTGCTTGTCCTTTTTTTTTGAAGAGAACCAAAGACAGCAATGGGCTGTATCTTGACTTGTGCATAAATTGGATTTAAGTGAGGCAGAGCTATATAAAGTCATCAGTCTCATTCTTTCTTCCATTGAAGTCCAGTAATGGGACAGTCAGGACAGCAAGCTATGGCCCCAGTCACTCCCTAGATTCTCTTTAAAATGAAATGACCTCTAAAGATCCTTATAGCCTTAAATCATATGATTCTTTGCTTTTCTTCTACTTCCCATAGGGTTATGGGTGGGGAGGAAGGAAATTAACATTTATTAATCATCTATTCTGTTTTATCTCATTTGATCTTCACAATAGCTCTAGAAGGTAGATATTATCATAGCCATTCTACAATTAAGTTAATGTAAGCAGACAGAAATTAAGTAACACACAACTAAAAAGTGTTTGAGACTGAATTTGAACTCAAGTCTTCCTTTACTTCAGATCTAGCCCTCTGTTTGCTTTGCCACCTGACACTGGGTTTCAGGAATAATCCCAAAGTGAACTTCTTTTGAACCATCCAGCAAATTTAGAATATTAGCATTACCAGAGTTCAAACTACATTATAAAGAAATAATCATCAAAACTATTTGGTGGGGCAGCTAGGTGGTGGACAGAGCACCAGCTCTCAAGTCAGGAAGACCTGACTTCAAATCCGACCTCAGACACAACACTCCCTGCAAGACACTTAACCCCAATTGCCTCAGGAAAAAAAACCCCACAACTATTTGGTGCTGTTTTTAAAAAATAGAAATATAAATCAGGGAAATGATCTAGATAAATAAGAATGAGAAGCAATAGAAAATGGTGCAGTGTACTAGGGAGCAATGGAGAGGAGTACCTATTAGTCAAAAACTACTGAGAAAACTAGAACACCACTTGAAAACAAATTTAGGAATATCAATGAAAACTTTTTAAAAGTAGGGAAAAAATTTTAAAAGTAGGAAAAAAAAGATTTAGCACAGCTAAATCTAAAATATTACAAATCGGTATTTATCAAAATTACTAAGTAAGAAATTTGAAAATAGATTACATAAGTGAAATTTAGTTATAGCAATCTAAGATTCATTAAACACAAGAAAAGAAACTCCTGGGGGAAGGGAAGAAATTCTCTGAAAAAATGTTTAAAATTCTTAAAAATCAGAAAAATGCAAATTATTACTTACTACGATTAAATTGGCCAGAAGGGGGGAAAAGATGGAAAAATTCAGTATAGGGGGCAATCTATGGGAAAATAAGTAAATGAATTTAATTTGGGTAGAACTGACTGAGAAATTATTTGGGATTATGGAAACAAAATTACAACATAAGACATGCTTTTTAATCTGGATACCCCCCCAATAAGATTGTACTCAGGAAGGTTATTAACAACAAGAAAAAATTCATATGTACAATCATATTTGTAGTAGCATTATTTGTGATGACAAAAAGCTAGAAATAAAATATGTGCTGATGATTAAGAAATAGTTGAAGAAATTATGAAATATAAATGCCATGGAATACTATCTCACCATAAGTGGTATTATAGATAGATCCAACACAGCAGTGCCATGCCTTAGCCAAGACACAATGGGGATTAAAGCAGTGAGCAGGGACTCTGGAAAACAATGTGAACCTGGTAGGGGGAAAGTGGTGGGCAAGTCAGCCCATGGCCAAAGGAGGAAGGGGAATAAGAGCAATTGGTAGGCTAACTCTTAAGGATTTAATACACTGTTATAATTTTAAATGGTACTTTTCCTTTTTATCTACATTTTTTTTGGTCAATATATTGCCCAGACTACTGATCTGACATTGTGGACATTCTCATAGTATACAGAGATAGGCGTACCTTCTCCTTCTTTCTGCTGATGATGGCACAGTGTTTCCTGTACCAATGAAATCACAGGTACAGTTTCCATCCTTTTCCCTAATTGATGACCATGAGCACCAAAGTGAGGCCATGGATTACCTTTGAACTTGGTTCAATGATCTATGTCACACTCAAGAGGAGACAAGACTTTGTCCAGCTCTTGAATCCAGAGACCACAGTCACCTGAAGTTAAAAATTTCCCAGCCCAGTAAATCAGTGCCTCCCCACTATCCTGTGATATACTTCCCTACTTCTAGCTCACAGATGTGCAGCAAATGTGAGCTAAAGGGAGAACCACATTTGGCAATCATCATAAGTATTAGAAATCAGTGAAACCAGACTCCCCCCCATCCTAAGAGAAATAATCCTATGATTTAAGGATCATATACCTAGAGCTGAAAGGGATTTAGAAATCATATTGTCCAATTACTCTTATTTTATAGAATACAAACCTGAATGGCCAGGGAGATCTAGGTATTTGAACTTAGGTTTTCTGACTTCAGAGAGAGTGTGATGACTAGCGAAAATATCATGCTGCCTCCAAGCTTTGAGGGAGGGCTAATTACTGCCAGCATGAGACTGGTCTGCCAAACAAAATTTTCTCTAATAAGTGGGACCATTTTAGAGTCAATTTGAGCATTCCCCTCTCCTCTTCCTTTCCTCTTCTTCTTCCTCTTCTCCTTCTCCTTCTCCTTCTCCTTCTCCCTTCCTCCTTCTCCTTCTCCTTCTCCTTCTCCCTCTCCTTCTCCTTCTCCTTCTCCTTCTCCTCCTCCTCTCCCTCCTCTCCCTCTCCTCTCCCTCTCCCTCTCCCTCTCTCCCTTCCTCTCCCTCTCCCTCTCTCTCCTCTCCCTCCCTCCCTCTCTCTCCCTCTCCCTCTCTCTGCCTGCCTCTCTCTCCCCCTCCCCTCCCTCCCTCCCCCCTCCCTCCTCCCTCTCCTCCTCCTCCTCCTCCTCCTCCTCCTCCTCCTCCTCCTCTTCTTCTTCTTCTTCTTCTTCTTCTTCTTCTTCTTCTCCTTCTTCTTCTTCTTCTTCTTCTCCTCCTCCTTCTCCTTCTCCTCCTCCTCCTCCTCCTCCTCCTCCTCCTCCTCCTCCTCCTCCTCCTCCTCCTTCTCCTTCTCCTCCTCCTCCTCCTCCTCCTCCTCCTCCTCCTCCTCCTCCTCCTCCTCCTCCTCCTCCTCCTCCTCCTCCTCCTCCTCCTCCTCCTCCTCCTCCTCCCCTTCTTCTTCTTCTTCTTCTTCTTCTTCTTCTTCTTCTTCTTCTTCTTCTTCTTCTTCTTCTTCTTCTTCTTCTTCTTCTTCTTCTCCTCTCCTTCTCCTTCTCCTTCTCCTCTTCTCCTTCTTCCTTCTCCTTCTCCTCCTCCTTCTTCTCCTTCTCCTTCTCCTTCTCCTTCTCCTTCTCCTTCTCCTTCTCCTTCTCCTTCTCCTTCTCCTTCTCCTTCTCCTTCTCCTTCTCCTTCTCCTTCTCCTTCTCCTCCTCCTCCTCCTCCTCCTCCTCCTCCTCCTCCTCCTCCTCGTCTTCTTCTTCTTCTTCTTCTTCTTCTTCTTCTTCTTCTTCTTCTTCTTCTTCTTCTTCTTCTTCTTCTTCTTCTTCTTCTTCTTCTCCTTCTTCTTCTTCTTCTTCTCCTTCTCCTTCTCCTCCTTCTCCTTCTCCTTCTCCTTCTCCTTCTCCTCTCCTCTCCTCCTCTTCTTCTCCTCCTTTTTTCCTTCTCCTCCTCCTCCTCCTTCTGCTCTTGTAACCCTCTTACTATCCCATTTACTCCTGGTCTTTGCTGTTGTCCTCTACTCTACTCAGGGATATGGCTAAACCTCTTAGATAATGCTAGAGTGACTTTGTTTCTTTGATAAGAAATACAAACCTAGAGTGGCTTCTTGGATTTCCTCCAACCTCATGACAGTAACAATGGTGTGCAGGATGCTTCATCAGTTTCAGCTTCAAGTTCTCTTCCTCTAGCTTTCCAAGTGTCATCATTATCATTGAGACTTCCAAGGCCTATATATTGGCTATATGTTTCCCAAGGTAAGGAAGAGCTGGATCTTTCCACTCTAGCATTTCTTTAGAACTTAGACCAGGTTCCTGGCCTCTTTTCTGACCTTGTGTTTTCTTTCCTACAATATTAATCCTAAGTATTCTGAGATGGACTTTTCCTGGCTTGAAAGACACTGAGTTCCAGAGTTCCAGAGGTATTGGGTACCATTGGATTAGAACTGAATGGTGGCAGAGAAGGAATCTCTGGAAACTGCTCTAGAGCTGTAGGAAAGGATGACCACTGACAAGAAGAGAGATGTTTTAAACTTGAACATTTTATCAGAAAACATGTGTCTAGAATTATTTCAATAATATAGAATTGAAATGAAATGTAAAATGTCCAGTTAGCAATCCTGAAAACTATTTTATTTTCTGATGAAGTTTATGTATAAGGTTTTCAGAAGATTGTAATTAGTCATGTTAGATGATTGAATCTCTTTTGTCATTCTCTGTGAACTTTTTATATTTTAGCATTTCTTTTGTATATAGGAATTAATTGCCGGTTTCATTCCTGATTCATTTTATGCATCTCCTGATTCATTTTATGCATCAAATATCTTTTAAATTCCTCTTTTGGGGGGAAGTCCTACATATAAACTGTAACCTAAGTTATAGGCAAGTTTGTTCCCAGGAGCTTAGATGGGGATTGAATGAGCCAGAAAGTGTAAGAATAGGACCTGAAAGCTCCATCCCCTCCATTATAAACTAGACTCCCCAGAACTTAACTCAAACCAAAATCCAAATCACATTCCTGGGCCAAAACAAGGAATGGGTTCAGTATCCTACCTTGCTATGACAGCAGCATAGGCAACAGAAAACAATTAAACTTTCACTGTCAGGCTTTCTTCAAATAGACTGCATTTTTACAGTCATAGAGAATAGAGGATGCTTTTAATGAACAAATTTTGGTTTTTTATGTAATAGCTTTTTATTTTTCAAATACATGGAAAAATAGTTTTCAACATTTACCTTTGCAAAACCTTGTGTTTCAACATTTTCTCCTTCCTCTCTTAGACAGCAAACAACCCAATATAGGTTAATCATGTGAAATTATTCTAAAACATAGTTCCAAATTTGGATGACCAAATTTCTAAAAGGTAGAGCAAATATAGCCTTAAAGGGTCTACTTTTTATTCCAAAATGCACCCAGACTTATGACTTCTTGAGTGTAGGAAAATGCTTTTGTGAAACTTCACCACCACCATCATCATAGCTAGCATTTATATAATGCTTTATCAAGATTTGCAAAGCACTTCACATGTATTATTACAATGGGTTTTAACAACAGTCCTGTAAGGTTAATGGTATTATCTCCATTTTACAGATAAGAAAATGAAGCTTGTAGTCTTTAAATGAGATGCCCAAGGTCATGCAACCTAAGTGTCTAAAGCCCATATTTTCTGATTCCAAGTCCAGCATTGTACCATTTACCTAGCTAAGTGAATGTAAAACAAGCAGCTCCGGGAATTAATTGTCTTACTCAGAGTCCCATATCTTGTATGGGTATGAAACAAGACTTGGACCCAGGTCTTTTAGGCTCCATGGCTGGTTCTTTATCCTCTACACTATGGAGCTTTCTTCCATATATTAAAATCATACAAAATCCTTTGATAAATCTAACTTCAGAGCAAGTTAACACTTATATAGCACTTCAAGGTTTTAAAAATTCTTTATATATGTTCTCATTTAATTTTCTCTTTTGACATCAGTAAGAAGCAACATGTTGAACAGGAAGACATGTTTGCCAAAGATCTTGGCCACTGTGATGGAGGATATCCTCTGCAGATGAGGATGAGGTCCTATAGAACTCCTATCAGAGAGCCAACATAGTGCGATTGGAAGAGGGTAGGATGTAGAACCTGCAGACAGTCTGCAACATTCCAGCACCACCACTTATTAGCGAGGTGATCGGGGCAAATTTTTTAAACTCTCCCCAGCTTCAATTGCCTCATCTATGATCCAAGGCCATCTCTAGTCATCCTGATCTATATCTTGCCATTAAACCTTGCACAGCTCTGCCTCATTTAAATTCAATTCACTTGCATTCCACTGCATCAAGTCTCTGATGTCATTGTTCTCTTCAAGAACAAAGGATATAAACAACAACCTCTGTGAGTAGGAGTAGGAGTTGACCCACTGGGGATTTAATTAAAACTGGTCAATTGAACAACACAGCTCTTTTCCTTTCTTTTCCTTTTTTTCTTTTTTCTTTCCCTTCCTTTTCCTCTGTCCACATAGAGTATCATATCCTTAATTGAAGATTTTCTGCCCAAAGGAACGTAAATTTTGGTTGCTAAAATCTTGAAAGACATCTTGAGGGTTTACAAACCAGGATCAAGTCTTAAATCCAAATCACTTAAACTTTCATTGTTTGACCCCAGTAGAGTCAGGACAAGCCCCACTTGGTCATGTTTTGAGCCCTGATTGGCTCAGAGGAAATGTAGATAATAATTGTTTCTGTTTTGACCAGACGCTTTGAGGGGCTTCCCCTCCCAGACTGATTTTTTCCTTCCTTCCTTCCTTCCTTCCTTCCTTCCTTCCTTCCTTCCTTCCTTCCTTCCTTCCTTCCTTCCTTCCTTCCTTCCTTCCTTCCTTCCTTCCTTCCTTCCTTCCTTCCTTCCTTTCTTCCTCCTTTCCTTCCTCCTTTCCTTCCTTCCTTCCTTCCTTCCTTCCTTCCTTCCTTCCTTCCTTCCTTCCTTCCTTCCTTCCTTCCTTCCTTCCTTCCTTCCTTCCTTCCCTTTTTTGCCTCATTTCTTATCTAGGCTCAATCACTGGTTAGGCATTGTTTCAGTCAAATCAAGACCTGTTAAGGACTTTATCTTTAAAAGACCCAGGTCTCTCACTGAATTCAGGGCTATCTCCAGTTGTCCTGATCTATATCTGACTACTGACCCAGATAGCTCCAGAGGATAAAGTGAGGCAGGTGACCTTGCACAACCCTTTCTCACTCAAATTCAATTCACTTGCATGTCACAGCATCACCTCCCAGATGTCATGATCCTCTTTGAGAACAAAGGACAAACAGTAACAGCAACAACAATACCTCTTCTTCCTTTGATGTCTGGTAAATGCCAAAAGGGTTGTGGAAGAAGAAGGGAGGACTTCTAGGTGAGAGGTGATTCTAATTAGCCTAATTATGGAGTGTGGAATGCAGAGGAGTTTAAGAGATATATCAGAAGAGGGCTGTCCTTCTGCCCAATCTCATCTTTTTACTATAACTTAAGTCTTGTAAGACTTATAAGACTCCTGCCAATAACCTACTAAGAGTAGCCTGAAAGAGGAGCTTTCCAGCTGTTAATGAGAGGTTGTCCCCCAAAAAGCTGGAATTAAAGCAGTAAAGTCTATGGAGAGAAAGAAACTATAGGTCATGGACCCTGGAGAATTGCTTTCAATCAAAAATCCAAAGGGCAATTCCTCTTTAGTCACAGGAAAAGGGGGATTTAAAGAAGAATCCTGCTGCAAACAAATGACACACCAAGGGACTGAAAAAAATCAGCAGATAGAAGTTCAAAATCATTTGGTGATCCTTAGAAATTACTGAGAATAATAGAGTACTAGAA